>NW_026648376.1:0-99354 GCF_030028045.1 Hippopotamus amphibius kiboko
TGGCTGCCACTGAGTTCCTGAGCAGGTTTCCAAGCTGAAGGCCCTGTGGCTCTACAAGCTCGAGAGTCCTGCCTAGGACTTGCCTCTGGCAACAGAGTGGGGGCCAAGGGCCTGTGGGCTGCAGGGTGCTCGGAAGCCGCAGGGGAGGCTTTGGGCACCCAGTGCTCTGTGATGGACAACGCTGCAGACCTGAGCCTCCAGGAACTCCTGCAGGGCTTTGGAGTGGGAAAGCTGTCCTTAGCAGAAGGCTCCCTGCCCAGGGCTGCAGGCCTTTGTGGCTGGCTCAGCTGCAGCTTCCTTGCAGGCTGCTGGTCCAGGGGCGTGTGTGCCCTGGTCCAGAGTGCTGTAGGAGAAGGTCCTAGCAAGGGGCGAGCAAGCCCCTTGTTCCCTTGGCAGAGACTGGGCTGTGCACACAGAGGCCTGCCAGCAGTGAAGACAGTGCGGGCAGCAAGGGGGTGTGGCAGGCAGCACAGAGGTGGCAGGAGTCCTGCTTGAGAGTGGGGTCCTGACGGTTTTGTGCTCAGGCCCCAGTGGCCCCGGGCACACACAGCCTCTGGACCTGCAGCTTCCCAGCAGTGCAAGAGACACACAGGCAACCCCTGGGGCCTACTCGAATGAACTGTGCTCTGTTGAGGCCCTGCTGGCTGGCAGTGGCCTAGGCCAGAACAGGCCCTAGAGCTGGCTTTGGCCTGCCATCCACGTTCCTCACTCGGGCCGTTCTGCCTGTCAGACCCACACTCCCTCGAAGTGTGCTCCTGAGGCCCTTGGACAGTTGGGGGAAGTGGAGGCTCTCCCAGCATGGGAGGCCTGCCTAGCACATTGCTCTGGGTCCAAAGAGGATTCCCTGCACCGCGGGCACCGGGGCTACATTTTCTGCACACAGGAGACACTTGGCACACACAGTGTTTGCCCATGGAAAGCGGGGTGCCAGGGAGGCACCCACCTGGGATGTATGGCCCTCTCCCATAGACGCCCTCCATGCAGCAGGCTGTCGTGGATTCGGCTGCAGGCCTTTGTGGCTGGAGAGACAGCAGCTCCTCTGGAGGCTCTGGGTCAGTGTGCACTCCCGTTCGAGGAAACGAGGCCTGTGGGGTGAGGGCCTTGCAAAGAATGGCAAGCAGCCTGCTCCTTTCGATGAGATGCACGTGGGGTGAGAGAGGCTTGGCAGCAGCGAAGAAGCAAGAGGGGCATCCAGGGAGGGGATGTGCATGCAGCTCGGAGGCCCCGGATCTCCTGCTTCCCAACCAGGGAAGGCCGGCTAGGCCCACCAGGCCCCATTCCCAAGTGCACACCCAGCTTCTGGATCGGCCCTTTCCCAGCCCTGAAAACACACACAGGCCATACCCTGAGCCCTGCCGAGGGGGACCTTTGCTCCCCGGGTGGGCCGAATGGCACGACTGTGTGAGGGCAGAGAAGGCCCCATGAGGCTTTCAGGGAGCTGCCAGAGCAGAGCAGTGCTCAGGAAAAGGCACTCTTCTTTCTGCAGGCTGGATGCACCCTCGAGTTTCTGCTTGAGGCAGAGAGAGCTGAGCTAGGCGATTCCCTGGCTGAAGGCAAAGCAGAGAGTTTTTCGGTGGAGCGAGGGCTCCATCTGCTAGCCGACAAGCATGGAAGGTGAAGCCTGGCTGCCACTGAGTTCCTGAGCAGGTTTCCAAGCTGGAGGCCCTGTGGCTCTACAAGCTCGAGAGTCCTGCCTAGGACTTGCCTCTGGCAACAGAGTGGGGGCCAAGGGCCTGTGGGCTGCAGGGTGCTCGGAAGCTGCAGGGGAGGCTTTGGGCACCCAGTGCTCTGTGATGGACAACGCTGCAGGCCTGAGCCTCCAGGAACTCCTGCAGGGCTTTGGAGTGGGAAAGCTGTCCTTAGCAGAAGGCTCCCTGCCCAGGGCTGCAGGCCTTTGTGGCTGGCTCAGCTGCAGCTTCCTTGCAGGCTGCTGGTCCAGGGGCGTGTGTGCCCTGGTCCAGAGTGCTGTAGGAGGAGGTCCTAGCAAGGGGCGAGCAAGCCCCTTGTTCCCTTGGCAGAGACTGGGCTGTGCACACAGAGGCCTGCCAGCAGTGAAGACAGTGCGGGCAGCAAGGGGGTGTGGCAGGCAGCACAGAGGTGGCAGGAGTCCTGCTTGAGAGAAGGGGCCTTACGGTTTTGTGCTCAGGCCCCAGTGGCCCCGGGCACACACAGCCTCTGGACCTGCAGCTTCCCAGCAGTGCAAGAGACACACAGGCAACCGCCTGGGGCCTACTCGAATGAACTGTGCTCTGTTGAGGCCCTGCTGGCTGGCAGTGGCCTAGGCCAGAACAGGCCCTAGGGCTGGCTTTGGCCTGCCATCCACGTTCCTCACTCGGGCCGTTCTGCCTGTCAGACCCACACTCCCTCGAAGTGTGCTCCTGAGGCCCTTGGACAGTTGGGGGAAGTGGAGGCTCTCCCAGCATGGGAGGCCTGCCTAGCACATTGCTCTGGGTCCAAAGAGGATTCCCTGCACCACGGGCACCGGGGCTACATTTTCTGCACACAGGAGACACTTGGCACACACAGTGTTTGCCCATGGAAAGCGGGGTGCCAGAGAGGCACCCACCTGGGATGTATGGCCCTCTCCCATAGACGCCCTCCATGCAGCAGGCTGTCGTGGATTCGGCTGCAGGCCTTTGTGGCTGGAGAGACAGCAGCTCCTCTGGAGGCTCTGGGTCAGTGTGCACTCCCGTTCGAGGAAACGAGGCCTGTGGGGTGAGGTCCTTGCAAAGAATGGCAAGCAGCCTGCTCCTTTCGATGAGATGCACGTGGGGTGAGAGAGGCTTGGCAGCAGCGAAGAAGCAAGAGGGGCATCCAGGGAGGGGATGTGCATGCAGCTCGGAGGCCCCAGATCTCCTGCTTCCCAACCAGGGAAGGCCGGCTATGCCCACCAGGCCCCATTCCCAAGTGCACACCCAGCTTCTGGATCGGCCCTTTCCCAGCCCTGAAAACACACACAGGCCATACCCTGAGCCCTGCTCCCCGTGGACCTTAGCTCCCCGGGTGGGCCGAATAGCACGACTGTGTGAGGGCAGAGAAGGCACCAGGAGGCTTTCAGGGAGCTGCCAGAGCAGAGCAGTGCTCAGGAAAAGGCACTCTTCTTTCTGCAGGCTGGATGCACCCTGGAGTTTCTGCTTGAGGCAGAGAGAGCTGAGCTAGGCGATTCCCTGGCTGAAGGCAAAGCAGAGAGTTTTTCGGTGGAGCGAGGGCTCCATCTGCTAGCCGCCAAGCATGGAAGGTGAAGCCTGGCTGCCACTGAGTTCCTGAGCAGGTTTCCAAGCTGGAGGCCCTGTGGCTCTACAAGCTCGAGAGTCCTGCCTAGGACTTGCCTCTGGCAACAGAGTGGGGGCCAAGGGCCTGTGGGCTGCAGGGTGCTCGGAAGCCGCAGGGGAGGCTTTGGGCACCCAGTGCTCTGTGATGGACAACGCTGCAGACCTGAGCCTCCAGGAACTCCTGCAGGGCTTTGGAGTGGGAAAGCTGTCCTTAGCAGAAGGCTCCCTGCCCAGGGCTGCAGGCCTTTGTGGCTGGCTCAGCTGCAGCTTCCTTGCAGGCTGCTGGTCCAGGGGCGTGTGTGCCCTGGTCCAGAGTGCTGTAGGAGGAGGTCCTAGCAAGGGGCGAGCAAGCCTCTTGTTCCCTTGGCAGAGACTGGGCTGTGCACACAGAGGCCTGCCAGCAGTGAAGACAGTGCGGGCAGCAAGGGGGTGTGGCAGGCAGCACAGAGGTGGCAGGAGTCCTGCTTGAGAGTGGGGTCCTGACGGTTTTGTGCTCAGGCCCCAGTGGCCCCGGGCACACACAGCCTCTGGACCTGCAGCTTCCCAGCAGTGCAAGAGACACACAGGCAACCGCCTGGGGCCTACTCGAATGAACTGTGCTCTGTTGAGGCCCTGCTGGCTGGCAGTGGCCTAGGCCAGAACAGGCCCTAGGGCTGGCTTTGGCCTGCCATCCACGTTCCTCACTCGGGCCGTTCTGCCTGTCAGACCCACACTCCCTCGAAGTGTGCTCCTGAGGCCCTTGGACAGTTGGGGGAAGTGGAGGCTCTCCCAGCATGGGAGGCCTGCCTAGCACATTGCTCTGGGTCCAAAGAGGATTCCCTGCACCGCGGGCACCGGGGCTACATTTTCTGCACACAGGAGACACTTGGCACACACAGTGTTTGCCCATGGAAAGCGGGGTGCCAGAGAGGCACCCACCTGGGATGTATGGCCCTCTCCCATAGACGCCCTCCATGCAGCAGGCTGTCGTGGATTCGGCTGCAGGCCTTTGTGGCTGGAGAGACAGCAGCTCCTCTGGAGGCTCTGGGTCAGTGTGCACTCCCGTTCGAGGAAACGAGGCCTGTGGGGTGAGGTCCTTGCAAAGAATGGCAAGCAGCCTGCTCCTTTCGATGAGATGCACGTGGGGTGAGAGAGGCTTGGCAGCAGCGAAGAAGCAAGAGGGGCATCCAGGGAGGGGATGTGCATGCAGCTCGGAGGCCCCGGATCTCCTGCTTCCCAACCAGGGAAGGCCGGCTAGGCCCACCAGGCCCCATTCCCAAGTGCACACCCAGCTTCTGGATCGGCCCTTTCCCAGCCCTGAAAACACACACAGGCCATACCCTGAGCCCTGCCGAGGGGGACCTTTGCTCCCCGGGTGGGCCGAATGGCACGACTGTGTGAGGGCAGAGAAGGCGCCAGGAGGCCTTCAGGGAGCTGCCAGAGCAGAGCAGTGCTCAGGAAAAGGCACTCTTCTTTCTGCAGGCTGGATGCACCCTCGAGTTTCTGCTTGAGGCAGAGAGAGCTGAGCTAGGCGATTCCCTGGCTGAAGGCAAAGCAGAGAGTTTTTCGGTGGAGCGAGGGCTCCATCTGCTGGCCAGCAAGCATGGAAGGTAAAGCCTGGCTGCCACTGAGTTCCTGAGCAGGTTTCCAAGCTGGAGGCCCTGTGGCTCTACAAGCTCGAGAGTCCTGCCTAGGACTTGCCTCTGGCAACAGAGTGGGGGCCAAGGGCCTGTGGGCTGCAGGGTGCTCGGAAGCCGCAGGGGAGGCTTTGGGCACCCAGTGCTCTGTGATGGACAACGCTGCAGGCCTGAGCCTCCAGGAACTCCTGCAGGGCTTTGGAGTGGGAAAGCTGTCCTTAGCAGAAGGCTCCCTGCCCAGGGCTGCAGGCCTTTGTGGCTGGCTCAGCTGCAGCTTCCTTGCAGGCTGCTGGTCCAGGGGCGTGTGTGCCCTGGTCCAGAGTGCTGTAGGAGAAGGTCCTAGCAAGGGGTGAGCAAGCCCCTTGTTCCCTTGGCAGAGACTGGGCTGTGCACACAGAGGCCTGCCAGCAGTGAAGACAGTGCGGGCAGCAAGGGGGTGTGGCAGGCAGCACAGAGGTGGCAGGAGTCCTGCTTGAGAGAAGGGGCCTTACGGTTTTGTGCTCAGGCCCCAGTGGCCCCGGGCACACACAGCCTCTGGACCTGCAGCTTCCCAGCAGTGCAAGAGACACACAGGCAACCGCCTGGGGCCTACTCGAATGAACTGTGCTCTGTTGAGGCCCTGCTGGCTGGCAGTGGCCTAGGCCAGAACAGGCCCTAGGGCTGGCTTTGGCCTGCCATCCACGTTCCTCACTCGGGCCGTTCTGCCTGTCAGACCCACACTCCCTCGAATTGTGCTCCTGAGGCCCTTGGACAGTTGGGGGAAGTGGAGGCTCTCCCAGCATGGGAGACCTGCCTAGCACATTGCTCTGGGTCCAAAGAGGATTCCCTGCACCGCGGGCACCGGGGCTACATTTTCTGCACACAGGAGACACTTGGCACACACAGTGTTTGCCCATGGAAAGCGGGGTGCCAGAGAGGCACCCACCTGGGATGTATGGCCCTCTCCCATAGACGCCCTCCATGCAGCAGGTTGTCGTGGATTCAGCTGCAGGCCTTTGTGGCTGGAGAGACAGCAGCTCCTCTGGAGGCTCTGGGTCAGTGTGCACTCCCGTTCGAGGAAACGAGGCCTGTGGGGTGAGGTCCTTGCAAAGAATGGCAAGCAGCCTGCTCCTTTCGATGAGATGCATGTGGGGTGAGAGAGGCTTGGCAGCAGCGAAGAAGCAAGAGGGGCATCCAATGAGGGGATGTGCATGCAGCTCGGAGGCCCCAGATCTCCTGCTTCCCAACCAGGGAAGGCCGGCTAGGCCCACCAGGCCCCATTCCCAAGTGCACACCCAGCTTCTGGATCGGCCCTTTCCCAGCCCTGAAAACACACACAGGCCATACCCTGAGCCATGCCGAGGGGGACCTTTGCTCCCCGGGTGGGCAGAATGGCACGACTGTGTGAGGGCAGAGAAGGCCCCAGGAGGCTTTCAGGGAGCTGCCAGAGCAGAGCAGTGCTCAGGAAAAGGCACTCTTCTTTCTGCAGGCTGGATGCACCCTCGAGTTTCTGCTTGAGGCAGAGAGAGCTCAGCTAGGCGATTCCCTGGCTGAAGGCAAAGCAGAGAGTTTTTCGGTGGAGCGAGGGCTCCATCTGCTAGCCGCCAAGCATGGAAGGTGAAGCCTGGCTGCCACTGAGTTCCTGAGCAGGTTTCCAAGCTGGAGGCCCTGTGGCTCTACAAGCTCGAGAGTCCTGCCTAGGACTTGCCTCTGGCAACAGAGTGGGGGCCAAGGGCCTGTGGGCTGCAGGGTGCTCGGAAGCCGCAGGGGAGGCTTTGGGCACCCAGTGCTCTGTGATGGACAACGCTGCAGACCTGAGCCTCCAGGAACTCCTGCAGGCCTTTGGAGTGGGAAAGCTGTGCTTAGCAGAAGGCTCCCTGCCCAGGGCTGCAGGCCTTTGTGGCTGGCTCAGCTGCAGCTTCCTTGCAGGCTGCTGGTCCAGGGGCGTGTGTGCCCTGGTCCAGAGTGCTGTAGGAGAAGGTCCTAGCAAGGGGCGAGCAAGCCCCTTGTTCCCTTGGCAGAGACTGGGCTGTGCACACAGAGGCCTGCCAGCAGTGAAGACAGTGCGGGCAGCAAGGGGGTGTGGCAGGCAGCACAGAGGTGGCAGGAGTCCTGCTTGAGAGAAGGGGCCTTACGGTTTTGTGCTCAGGCCCCAGTGGCCCCGGGCACACACAGCCTCTGGACCTGCAGCTTCCCAGCAGTGCAAGAGACACACAGGCAACCCCTGGGGCCTACTCGAATGAACTGTGCTCTGTTGAGGCCCTGCTGGCTGGCAGTGGCCTAGGCCAGAACAGGCCCTAGGGCTGGCTTTGGCCTGCCATCCACATTCCTCACTCGGGCCGTTCTGCCTGTCAGACCCACACTCCCTCGAAGTGTGCTCCTGAGGCCCTTGGACAGTTGGGGGAAGTGGAGGCTCTCCCAGCATGGGAGGCCTGCCTAGCACATTGCTCTGGGTCCAAAGAGGATTCCCTGCACCGCGGGCACCGGGGCTACATTTTCTGCACACAGGAGACACTTGGCACACACAGTGTTTGCCCATGGAAAGCGGGGTGACAGAGAGGCACCCACCTGGGATGTATGGCCATCTCCCATAGACGCCCTCCATGCAGCAGGCTGTCATGGATTCGGCTGCACGCCTTTGTGGCTGGAGAGACAGCAGCTCCTCTGGAGGCTCTGGGTCAGTGTGCACTCCCGTTCGAGCAAACGAGGCCTGTGGGGTGAGGTCCTTGCAAAGAATGGCAAGCAGCCTGCTCCTTTCGATGAGATGCACGTGGGGTGAGAGAGGCTTGGCAGCAGCGAAGAAGCAAGAGGGGCATCCAGGGAGGGGATGTGCATGCAGCTCGGAGGCCCCAGATCTCCTGCTTCCCAACCAGGGAAGGCCGGCTATGCCCACCAGGCCCCATTCTCAAGTGCACACCCAGCTTCTGGATCGGCCCCTTCCCAGCCCTGAAAACACACACAGGCCATACCCTGAGCCCTGCTCCCCGTGGACCTTAGCTCCCCGGGTGGGCCGAATAGCACGACTGTGTGAGGGCAGAGAAGGCACCAGGAGGCTTTCAGGGAGCTGCCAGAGCAGAGCAGTGCTCAGGAAAAGGCACTCTTCTTTCTGCAGGCTGGATGCACCCTCGAGTTTCTGCTTGAGGCAGAGAGAGCTGAGCTAGGCGATTCCCTGGCTGAAGGCAAAGCAGAGAGTTTTTCGGTGGAGCGAGGGCTCCATCTGCTGGCCGGCAAGCATGGAAGGTAAAGCCTGGCTGCCACTGAGTTCCTGAGCAGGTTTCCAAGCTGGAGGCCCTGTGGCTCTACAAGCTCGAGAGTCCTGCCTAGGACTTGCCTCTGGCAACAGAGTGGGGGCCAAGGGCCTGTGGGCTGCAGGGTGCTCGGAGGCCGCAGGGGAGGCTTTGGGCACCCAGTGCTCTGTGATGGACAACGCTGCAGACCTGAGCCTCCAGGAACTCCTGCAGGGCTTTGGAGTGGGAAAGCTGTCCTTAGCAGAAGGCTCCCTGCCCAGGGCTGCAGGCCTTTGTGGCTGGCTCAGCTGCAGCTTCCTTGCAGGCTGCTGGTCCAGGGGCGTGTGTGCCCTGGTCCAGAGTGCTGTAGGAGAAGGTCCTAGCAAGGGGCGAGCAAGCCCCTTGTTCCCTTGGCAGAGACTGGGCTGTGCACACAGAGGCCTGCCAGCAGTGAAGACAGTGCGGGCAGCAAGGGGGTGTGGCAGGCAGCACAGAGGTGGCAGGAGTCCTGCTTGAGAGTGGGGTCCTGACGGTTTTGTGCTCAGGCCCCAGTGGCCCCGGGCACACACAGCCTCTGGACCTGCAGCTTCCCAGCAGTGCAAGAGACACACAGGCAACCGCCTGGGGCCTACTCGAATGAACTGTGCTCTGTTGAGGCCCTGCTGGCTGGCAGTGGCCTAGGCCAGAACAGGCCCTAGGGCTGGCTTTGGCCTGCCATCCACGTTCCTCACTCGGGCCGTTCTGCCTATCAGACCCACACTCCCTCGAAGTGTGCTCCTGAGGCCCTTGGACAGTTGGGGGAAGTGGAGGCTCTCCCAGCATGGGAGGCCTGCCTAGCACATTGCTCTGGGTCCAAAGAGGATTCCCTGCACCGCGGGCACCGGGGCTACATTTTCTGCACACAGGAGACACTTGGCACACACAGTGTTTGCCCATGGAAAGCGGGGTGCCAGAGAGGCACCCACCTGGGATGTATGGCCCTCTCCCATAGACGCCCTCCATGCAGCAGGCTGTCGTGGATTCGGCTGCAGGCCTTTGTGGCTGGAGAGACAGCAGCTCCTCTGGAGGCTCTGGGTCAGTGTGCACTCCCGTTCGAGGAAACGAGGCCTGTGGGGTGAGGTCCTTGCAAAGAATGGCAAGCAGCCTGCTCCTTTCGATGAGATGCACGTGGGGTGAGAGAGGCTTGGCAGCAGCGAAGAAGCAAGAGGGGCATCCAGGGAGGGGATGTGCATGCAGCTCGGAGGCCCCAGATCTCCTGCTTCCCAACCAGGGAAGGCCGGCTAGGCCCACCAGGCCCCATTCCCAAGTGCACACCCAGCTTCTGGATCGGCCCTTTCCCAGCCCTGAAAACACACACAGGCCATACCCTGAACCCTGCCGAGGGGGACCTTTGCTCCCCGGGTGGGCCGAATGGCACGACTGTGTGAGGGCAGAGAAGGCCCCATGAGGCTTTCAGGGAGCTGCCAGAGCAGAGCAGTGCTCAGGAAAAGGCACTCTTCTTTCTGCAGGCTGGATGCACCCTGGAGTTTCTGCTTGAGGCAGAGAGAGCTGAGCTAGGCGATTCCCTGGCTGAAGGCAAAGCAGAGAGTTTTTCGGTGGAGCGAGGGCTCCATCTGCTAGCCGACAAGCATGGAAGGTGAAGCCTGGCTGCCACTGAGTTCCTGAGCAGGTTTCCAAGCTGGAGGCCCTGTGGCTCTACAAGCTCGAGAGTCCTGCCTAGGACTTGCCTCTGGCAACAGAGTGGGGGCCAAGGGCCTGTGGGCTGCAGGGTGCTCGGAAGCTGCAGGGGAGGCTTTGGGCACCCAGTGCTCTGTGATGAACAACGCTGCAGGCCTGAGCCTCCAGGAACTCCTGCAGGGCTTTGGAGTGGGAAAGCTGTCCTTAGCAGAAGGCTCCCTGCCCAGGGCTGCAGGCCTTTGTGGCTGGCTCAGCTGCAGCTTCCTTGCAGGCTGCTGGTCCAGGGGCGTGTGTGCCCTGGTCCAGAGTGCTGTAGGAGAAGGTCCTAGCAAGGGGCGAGCAAGCCCCTTGTTCCCTTGGCAGAGACTGGGCTGTGCACACAGAGGCCTGCCAGCAGTGAAGACAGTGCGGGCAGCAAGGGGGTGTGGCAGGCAGCACAGAGGTGGCAGGAGTCCTGCTTGAGAGAAGGGGCCTTACGGTTTTGTGCTCAGGCCCCAGTGGCCCCGGGCACACACAGCCTCTGGACCTGCAGCTTCCCAGCAGTGCAAGAGACACACAGGCAACCGCCTGGGGCCTACTCGAATGAACTGTGCTCTGTTGAGGCCCTGCTGGCTGGCAGTGGCCTAGGCCAGAACAGGCCCTAGGGCTGGCTTTGGCCTGCCATCCACGTTCCTCACTCGGGCCGTTCTGCCTGTCAGACCCACACTCCCTCGAAGTGTGCTCCTGAGGCCCTTGGACAGTTGGGGGAAGTGGAGGCTCTCCCAGCATGGGAGGCCTGCCTAGCACATTGCTCTGGGTCCAAAGAGGATTCCCTGCACCGCGGGCACCGGGGCTACATTTTCTGCACACAGGAGACACTTGGCACACACAGTGTTTGCCCATGGAAAGCGGGGTGCCAGGGAGGCACCCACCTGGGATGTATGGCCCTCTCCCATAGACGCCCTCCATGCAGCAGGCTGTCGTGGATTCGGCTGCAGGCCTTTGTGGCTGGAGAGACAGCAGCTCCTCTGGAGGCTCTGGGTCAGTGTGCACTCCCGTTCGAGGAAACGAGGCCTGTGGGGTGAGGTCCTTGCAAAGAATGGCAAGCAGCCTGCTCCTTTCGATGAGATGCACGTGGGGTGAGAGAGGCTTGGCAGCAGCGAAGAAGCAAGAGGGGCATCCAGGGAGGGGATGTGCATGCAGCTCGGAGGCCCCAGATCTCCTGCTTCCCAACCAGGGAAGGCCAGCTATGCCCACCAGGCCCCATTCCCAAGTGCACACCCAGCTTCTGGATCGGCCCTTTCCCAGCCCTGAAAACACACACAGGCCATACCCTGAGCCCTGCCGAGGGGGACCTTTGCTCCCCGGTTGGGCCGAATGGCACGACTGTGTGAGGGCAGCGAAGGCACCAGGAGGCCTTCAGGGAGCTGCCAGAGCAGAGCAGTGCTCAGGAAAAGGCACTCTTCTTTCTGCAGGCTGGATGCACCCTCGAGTTTCTGCTTGAGGCAGAGAGAGCTGAGCTAGGCGATTCCCTGGCTGAAGGCAAAGCAGAGAGTTTTTCGGTGGAGCGAGGGCTCCATCTGCTTGCCGACAAGCATGGAAGGTGAAGCCTGGCTGCCACTGAGTTCCTGAGCAGGTTTCCAAGCTGGAGGCCCTGTGGCTCTACAAGCTTGAGAGTCCTGCCTAGGACTTGCCTCTGGCAACAGAGTGGGGGCCAAGGGCCTGTGGGCTGCAGGGTGCTTGGAAGCTGCAGGGGAGGCTTTGGGCACCCAGTGCTCTGTGATGGACAACGCTGCAGACCTGAGCCTCCAGGAACTCCTGCAGGGCTTTGGAGTGGGAAAGCTGTCCTTAGCAGAAGGCTCCCTGCCCAGGGCTGCAGGCCTTTGTGGCTGGCTCAGCTGCAGCTTCCTTGCAGGCTGCTGGTCCAGGGGCGTGTGTGCCCTGGTCCAGAGTGCTGTAGGAGGAGGTCCTAGCAAGGGGCGAGCAAGCCCCTTGTTCCCTTGGCAGAGACTGGGCTGTGCACACAGAGGCCTGCCAGCAGTGAAGACAGTGCGGGCAGCAAGGGGGTGTGGCAGGCAGCACAGAGGTGGCAGGAGTCCTGCTTGAGAGTGGGGTGCTGACTGTTTTGTGCTCAGGCCCCAGTGGCCCCGGGCACACACAGCCTCTGGACCTGCAGCTTCCCAGCAGTGCAAGAGACACACAGGCAACCGCCTGGGGCCTACTCGAATGAACTGTGCTCTGTTGAGGCCCTGCTGGCTGGCAGTGGCCTAGGCCAGAACAGGCCCTAGGGCTGGCTTTGGCCTGCCATCCACGTTCCTCACTCGGGCCGTTCTGCCTGTCAGACCCACACTCCCTCGAAGTGTGCTCCTGAGGCCCTTGGACAGTTGGGGGAAGTGGAGGCTCTCCCAGCATGGGAGGCCTGCCTAGCACATTGCTCTGGGTCCAAAGAGGATTCCCTGCACCGCGGGCACCGGGGCTACATTTTCTGCACACAGGAGACACTTGGCACACACAGTGTTTGCCCATGGAAAGCGGGGTGCCAGAGAGGCACCCACCTGGGATGTATGGCCCTCTCCCATAGACGCCCTCCATGCAGCAGGCTGTCGTGGATTCGGCTGCAGGCCTTTGTGGCTGGAGAGACAGCAGCTCCTCTGGAGGCTCTGGGTCAGTGTGCACTCCCGTTCGAGGAAACGAGGCCTGTGGGGTGAGGTCCTTGCAAAGAATGGCAAGCAGCCTGCTCCTTTCGATGAGATGCACGTGGGGTGAGAGAGGCTTGGCAGCAGTGAAGAAGCAAGAGGGGCATCCAGGGAGGGGATGTGCATGCAGCTCGGAGGCCCCGGATCTCCTGCTTCCCAACCAGGGAAGGCCGGCTATGCCCACCAGGCCCCATTCCCAAGTGCACACCCAGCTTCTGGATCGGCCCTTTCCCAGCCCTGAAAACACACACAGGCCATACCCTGAGCCCTGCCGAGGGGGACCTTTGCTCCCCGGGTGGGCCGAATGGCACGACTGTGTGAGGGCAGAGAAGGCGCCAGGAGGCCTTCAGGGAGCTGCCAGAGCAGAGCAGTGCTCAGGAAAAGGCACTCTTCTTTCTGCAGGCTGGATGCACCCTCGAGTTTCTGCTTGAGGCAGAGAGAGCTGAGCTAGGCGATTCCCTGGCTGAAGGCAAAGCAGAGAGTTTTTCGGTGGAGCGAGGGCTCCATCTGCTGGCCGCCAAGCATGGAAGGTAAAGCCTGGCTGCCACTGAGTTCCTGAGCAGGTTTCCAAGCTGGAGGCCCTGTGGCTCTACAAGCTCGAGAGTCCTGCCTAGGACTTGCCTCTGGCAACAGAGTGGGGGCCAAGGGCCTGTGGGCTGCAGGGTGCTCGGAAGCCGCAGGGGAGGCTTTGGGCACCCAGTGCTCTGTGATGGACAACGCTGCAGACCTGAGCCTCCAGGAACTCCTGCAGGGCTTTGGAGTGGGAAAGCTGTCCTTAGCAGAAGGCTCCCTGCCCAGGGCTGCAGGCCTTTGTGGCTGGCTCAGCTGCAGCTTCCTTGCAGGCTGCTGGTCCAGGGGCGTGTGTGCCCTGGTCCAGAGTGCTGTAGGAGGAGGTCCTAGCAAGGGGCGAGCAAGCCCCTTGTTCCCTTGGCAGAGACTGGGCTGTGCACACAGAGGCCTGCCAGCAGTGAAGACAGTGCGGGCAGCAAGGGGGTGTGGCAGGCAGCACAGAGGTGGCAGGAGTCCTGCTTGAGAGTGGGGTCCTGACGGTTTTGTGCTCAGGCCCCAGTGGCCCCGGGCACACACAGCCTCTGGACCTGCAGCTTCCCAGCAGTGCAAGAGACACACAGGCAACCCCTGGGGCCTACTCGAATGAACTGTGCTCTGTTGAGGCCCTGCTGGCTGGCAGTGGCCTAGGCCAGAACAGGCCCTAGAGCTGGCTTTGGCCTGCCATCCACGTTCCTCACTCGGGCCGTTCTGCCTGTCAGACCCACACTCCCTCGAAGTGTGCTCCTGAGGCCCTTGGACAGTTGGGGGAAGTGGAGGCTCTCCCAGCATGGGAGGCCTGCCTAGCACATTGCTCTGGGTCCAAAGAGGATTCCCTGCACCGCGGGCACCGGGGCTACATTTTCTGCACACAGGAGACACTTGGCACACACAGTGTTTGCCCATGGAAAGCGGGGTGCCAGGGAGGCACCCACCTGGGATGTATGGCCCTCTCCCATAGACGCCCTCCATGCAGCAGGCTGTCGTGGATTCGGCTGCAGGCCTTTGTGGCTGGAGAGACAGCAGCTCCTCTGGAGGCTCTGGGTCAGTGTGCACTCCCGTTCGAGGAAACGAGGCCTGTGGGGTGAGGTCCTTGCAAAGAATGGCAAGCAGCCTGCTCCTTTCGATGAGACGCACGTGGGGTGAGAGAGGCTTGGCAGCAGCGAAGAAGCAAGAGGGGCATCCAGGGAGGGGATGTGCATGCAGCTCGGAGGCCCCAGATCTCCTGCTTCCCAACCAGGGAAGGCCGGCTATGCCCAACAGGCCCCATTCCCAAGTGCACACCCAGCTTCTGGATCGGCCCTTTCCCAGCCCTGAAAACACACACAGGCCATACCCTGAGCCCTGCCGAGGGGGACCTTTGCTCCCCGGTTGGGCCGAATGGCACGACTGTGTGAGGGCAGAGAAGGCGCCAGGAGGCCTTCAGGGAGCTGCCAGAGCAGAGCAGTGCTCAGGAAAAGGCACTCTTCTTTCTGCAGGCTGGATGCACCCTCGAGTTTCTGCTTGAGGCAGAGAGAGCTGAGCTAGGCGATTCCCTGGCTGAAGGCAAAGCAGAGAGTTTTTCGGTGGAGCGAGGGCTCCATCTGCTGGCCGGCAAGCATGGAAGGTAAAGCCTGGCTGCCACTGAGTTCCTGAGCAGGTTTCCAAGCTGGAGGCCCTGTGGCTCTACAAGCTCGAGAGTCCTGCCTAGGACTTGCCTCTGGCAACAGAGTGGGGGCCAAGGGCCTGTGGGCTGCAGGGTGCTCGGAAGCCGCAGGGGAGGCTTTGGGCACCCAGTGCTCTGTGATGGACAACGCTGCAGGCCTGAGCCTCCAGGAACTCCTGCAGGGCTTTGGAGTGGGAAAGCTGTCCTTAGCAGAAGGCTCCCTGCCCAGGGCTGCAGGCCTTTGTGGCTGGCTCAGCTGCAGCTTCCTTGCAGGCTGCTGGTCCAGGGGCGTGTGTGCCCTGGTCCAGAGTGCTGTAGGAGAAGGTCCTAGCAAGGGGTGAGCAAGCCCCTTGTTCCCTTGGCAGAGACTGGGCTGTGCACACAGAGGCCTGCCAGCAGTGAAGACAGTGCGGGCAGCAAGGGGGTGTGGCAGGCAGCACAGAGGTGGCAGGAGTCCTGCTTGAGAGTGGGGTCCTGACTGTTTTGTGCTCAGGCCCCAGTGGCCCCGGGCACACCCAGCCTCTGGACCTGCAGCTTCCCAGCAGTGCAAGAGACACACAGGCAACCGCCTGGGGCCTACTCGAATGAACTGTGCTCTGTTGAGGCCCTGCTGGCTGGCAGTGGCCTAGGCCAGAACAGGCCCTAGAGCTGGCTTTGGCCTGCCATCCACGTTCCTCACTCGGGCCGTTCTGCCTGTCAGACCCACACTCCCTCGAAGTGTGCTCCTGAGGCCCTTGGACAGTTGGGGGAAGTGGAGGCTCTCCCAGCATGGGAGGCCTGCCTAGCACATTGCTCTGGGTCCAAAGAGGATTCCCTGCACCGCGGGCACCGGGGCTACATTTTCTGCACACAGGAGACACTTGGCACACACAGTGTTTGCCCATGGAAAGCGGGGTGCCAGGGAGGCACCCACCTGGGATGTATGGCCCTCTCCCATAGACGCCCTCCATGCAGCAGGCTGTCGTGGATTCGGCTGCAGGCCTTTGTGGCTGGAGAGACAGCAGCTCCTCTGGAGGCTCTGGGTCAGTGTGCACTCCCGTTCGAGGAAACGAGGCCTGTGGGGTGAGGTCCTTGCAAAGAATGGCAAGCAGCCTGCTCCTTTCGATGAGACGCACGTGGGGTGAGAGAGGCTTGGCAGCAGCGAAGAAGCAAGAGGGGCATCCAGGGAGGGGATGTGCATGCAGCTCGGAGGCCCCAGATCTCCTGCTTCCCAACCAGGGAAGGCCGGCTATGCCCAACAGGCCCCATTCCCAAGTGCACACCCAGCTTCTGGATCGGCCCTTTCCCAGCCCTGAAAACACACACAGGCCATACCCTGAGCCCTGCCGAGGGGGACCTTTGCTCCCCGGTTGGGCCGAATGGCACGACTGTGTGAGGGCAGAGAAGGCGCCAGGAGGCCTTCAGGGAGCTGCCAGAGCAGAGCAGTGCTCAGGAAAAGGCACTCTTCTTTCTGCAGGCTGGATGCACCCTCGAGTTTCTGCTTGAGGCAGAGAGAGCTGAGCTAGGCGATTCCCTGGCTGAAGGCAAAGCAGAGAGTTTTTCGGTGGAGCGAGGGCTCCATCTGCTGGCCGGCAAGCATGGAAGGTAAAGCCTGGCTGCCACTGAGTTCCTGAGCAGGTTTCCAAGCTGGAGGCCCTGTGGCTCTACAAGCTCGAGAGTCCTGCCTAGGACTTGCCTCTGGCAACAGAGTGGGGGCCAAGGGCCTGTGGGCTGCAGGGTGCTCGGAAGCCGCAGGGGAGGCTTTGGGCACCCAGTGCTCTGTGATGGACAACGCTGCAGGCCTGAGCCTCCAGGAACTCCTGCAGGGCTTTGGAGTGGGAAAGCTGTCCTTAGCAGAAGGCTCCCTGCCCAGGGCTGCAGGCCTTTGTGGCTGGCTCAGCTGCAGCTTCCTTGCAGGCTGCTGGTCCAGGGGCGTGTGTGCCCTGGTCCAGAGTGCTGTAGGAGAAGGTCCTAGCAAGGGGTGAGCAAGCCCCTTGTTCCCTTGGCAGAGACTGGGCTGTGCACACAGAGGCCTGCCAGCAGTGAAGACAGTGCGGGCAGCAAGGGGGTGTGGCAGGCAGCACAGAGGTGGCAGGAGTCCTGCTTGAGAGTGGGGTCCTGACTGTTTTGTGCTCAGGCCCCAGTGGCCCCGGGCACACCCAGCCTCTGGACCTGCAGCTTCCCAGCAGTGCAAGAGACACACAGGCAACCGCCTGGGGCCTACTCGAATGAACTGTGCTCTGTTGAGGCCCTGCTGGCTGGCAGTGGCCTAGGCCAGAACAGGCCCTAGGGCTGGCTTTGGCCTGCCATCCACGTTCCTCACTCGGGCCGTTCTGCCTGTCAGACCCACACTCCCTCGAAGTGTGCTCCTGAGGCCCTTGGACAGTTGGGGGAAGTGGAGGCTCTCCCAGCATGGGAGGCCTGCCTAGCACATTGCTCTGGGTCCAAAGAGGATTCCCTGCACCGCGGGCACCGGGGCTACATTTTCTGCACACAGGAGACACTTGGCACACACAGTGTTTGCCCATGGAAAGCGGGGTGCCAGAGAGGCACCCACCTGGGATGTATGGCCCTCTCCCATAGACGCCCTCCATGCAGCAGGCTGTCGTGGATTCGGCTGCAGGCCTTTGTGGCTGGAGAGACAGCAGCTCCTCTGGAGGCTCTGGGTCAGTGTGCACTCCCGTTCGAGGAAACGAGGCCTGTGGGGTGAGGTCCTTGCAAAGAATGGCAAGCAGCCTGCTCCTTTCGATGAGATGCACGTGGGGTGAGAGAGGCTTGGCAGCAGTGAAGAAGCAAGAGGGGCATCCAGGGAGGGGATGTGCATGCAGCTCGGAGGCCCCGGATCTCCTGCTTCCCAACCAGGGAAGGCCGGCTATGCCCACCAGGCCCCATTCCCAAGTGCACACCCAGCTTCTGGATCGGCCCTTTCCCAGCCCTGAAAACACACACAGGCCATACCCTGAGCCCTGCCGAGGGGGACCTTTGCTCCCCGGGTGGGCCGAATGGCACGACTGTGTGAGGGCAGAGAAGGCGCCAGGAGGCCTTCAGGGAGCTGCCAGAGCAGAGCAGTGCTCAGGAAAAGGCACTCTTCTTTCTGCAGGCTGGATGCACCCTCGAGTTTCTGCTTGAGGCAGAGAGAGCTGAGCTAGGCGATTCCCTGGCTGAAGGCAAAGCAGAGAGTTTTTCGGTGGAGCGAGGGCTCCATCTGCTGGCCGGCAAGCATGGAAGGTAAAGCCTGGCTGCCACTGAGTTCCTGAGCAGGTTTCCAAGCTGGAGGCCCTGTGGCTCTACAAGCTCGAGAGTCCTGCCTAGGACTTGCCTCTGGCAACAGAGTGGGGGCCAAGGGCCTGTGGGCTGCAGGGTGCTCGGAAGCCGCAGGGGAGGCTTTGGGCACCCAGTGCTCTGTGATGGACAACGCTGCAGACCTGAGCCTCCAGGAACTCCTGCAGGGCTTTGGAGTGGGAAAGCTGTCCTTAGCAGAAGGCTCCCTGCCCAGGGCTGCAGGCCTTTGTGGCTGGCTCAGCTGCAGCTTCCTTGCAGGCTGCTGGTCCAGGGGCGTGTGTGCCCTGGTCCAGAGTGCTGTAGGAGGAGGTCCTAGCAAGGGGCGAGCAAGCCCCTTGTTCCCTTGGCAGAGACTGGGCTGTGCACACAGAGGCCTGCCAGCAGTGAAGACAGTGCGGGCAGCAAGGGGGTGTGGCAGGCAGCACAGAGGTGGCAGGAGTCCTGCTTGAGAGTGGGGTCCTGACGGTTTTGTGCTCAGGCCCCAGTGGCCCCGGGCACACACAGCCTCTGGACCTGCAGCTTCCCAGCAGTGCAAGAGACACACAGGCAACCGCCTGGGGCCTACTCGAATGAACTGTGCTCTGTTGAGGCCCTGCTGGCTGGCAGTGGCCTAGGCCAGAACAGGCCCTAGAGCTGGCTTTGGCCTGCCATCCACGTTCCTCACTCGGGCCGTTCTGCCTGTCAGACCCACACTCCCTCGAAGTGTGCTCCTGAGGCCCTTGGACAGTTGGGGGAAGTGGAGGCTCTCCCAGCATGGGAGGCCTGCCTAGCACATTGCTCTGGGTCCAAAGAGGATTCCCTGCACCGCGGGCACCGGGGCTACATTTTCTGCACACAGGAGACACTTGGCACACACAGTGTTTGCCCATGGAAAGCGGGGTGCCAGGGAGGCACCCACCTGGGATGTATGGCCCTCTCCCATAGACGCCCTCCATGCAGCAGGCTGTCGTGGATTCGGCTGCAGGCCTTTGTGGCTGGAGAGACAGCAGCTCCTCTGGAGGCTCTGGGTCAGTGTGCACTCCCGTTCGAGGAAACGAGGCCTGTGGGGTGAGGTCCTTGCAAAGAATGGCAAGCAGCCTGCTCCTTTCGATGAGACGCACGTGGGGTGAGAGAGGCTTGGCAGCAACGAAGAAGCAAGAGGGGCATCCAGGGAGGGGATGTGCATGCAGCTCGGAGGCCCCGGATCTCCTGCTTCCCAACCAGGGAAGGCCGGCTAGGCCCACCAGGCCCCATTCCCAAGTGCACACCCAGCTTCTGGATCGGCCCTTTCCCAGCCCTGAAAACACACACAGGCCATACCCTGAGCCCTGCCGAGGGGGACCTTTGCTCCCCGGGTGGGCCGAATGGCACGACTGTGTGAGGGCAGAGAAGGCGCCAGGAGGCCTTCAGGGAGCTGCCAGAGCAGAGCAGTGCTCAGGAAAAGGCACTCTTCTTTCTGCAGGCTGGATGCACCCTCGAGTTTCTGCTTGAGGCAGAGAGAGCTGAGCTAGGCGATTCCCTGGCTGAAGGCAAAGCAGAGAGTTTTTCGGTGGAGCGAGGGCTCCATCTGCTGGCCGGCAAGCATGGAAGGTAAAGCCTGGCTGCCACTGAGTTCCTGAGCAGGTTTCCAAGCTGAAGGCCCTGTGGCTCTACAAGCTCGAGAGTCCTGCCTAGGACTTGCCTCTGGCAACAGAGTGGGGGCCAAGGGCCTGTGGGCTGCAGGGTGCTCGGAAGCCGCAGGGGAGGCTTTGGGCACCCAGTGCTCTGTGATGGACAACGCTGCAGACCTGAGCCTCCAGGAACTCCTGCAGGGCTTTGGAGTGGGAAAGCTGTCCTTAGCAGAAGGCTCCCTGCCCAGGGCTGCAGGCCTTTGTGGCTGGCTCAGCTGCAGCTTCCTTGCAGGCTGCTGGTCCAGGGGCGTGTGTGCCCTGGTCCAGAGTGCTGTAGGAGAAGGTCCTAGCAAGGGGCGAGCAAGCCCCTTGTTCCCTTGGCAGAGACTGGGCTGTGCACACAGAGGCCTGCCAGCAGTGAAGACAGTGCGGGCAGCAAGGGGGTGTGGCAGGCAGCACAGAGGTGGCAGGAGTCCTGCTTGAGAGTGGGGTCCTGACGGTTTTGTGCTCAGGCCCCAGTGGCCCCGGGCACACACAGCCTCTGGACCTGCAGCTTCCCAGCAGTGCAAGAGACACACAGGCAACCCCTGGGGCCTACTCGAATGAACTGTGCTCTGTTGAGGCCCTGCTGGCTGGCAGTGGCCTAGGCCAGAACAGGCCCTAGGGCTGGCTTTGGCCTGCCATCCACGTTCCTCACTCGGGCCGTTCTGCCTGTCAGACCCACACTCCCTCGAAGTGTGCTCCTGAGGCCCTTGGACAGTTGGGGGAAGTGGAGGCTCTCCCAGCATGGGAGGCCTGCCTAGCACATTGCTCTGGGTCCAAAGAGGATTCCCTGCACCGCGGGCACCGGGGCTACATTTTCTGCACACAGGAGACACTTGGCACACACAGTGTTTGCCCATGGAAAGCGGGGTGCCAGAGAGGCACCCACCTGGGATGTATGGCCCTCTCCCATAGACGCCCTCCATGCAGCAGGCTGTCGTGGATTCGGCTGCAGGCCTTTGTGGCTGGAGAGACAGCAGCTCCTCTGGAGGCTCTGGGTCAGTGTGCACTCCCGTTCGAGGAAACGAGGCCTGTGGGGTGAGGTCCTTGCAAAGAATGGCAAGCAGCCTGCTCCTTTCGATGAGATGCACGTGGGGTGAGAGAGGCTTGGCAGCAGTGAAGAAGCAAGAGGGGCATCCAGGGAGGGGATGTGCATGCAGCTCGGAGGCCCCAGATCTCCTGCTTCCCAACCAGGGAAGGCCGGCTATGCCCACCAGGCCCCATTCCCAAGTGCACACCCAGCTTCTGGATCGGCCCTTTCCCAGCCCTGAAAACACACACAGGCCATACCCTGAGCCCTGCCGAGGGGGACCTTTGCTCCCCGGGTGGGCCGAATGGCACGACTGTGTGAGGGCAGAGAAGGCGCCAGGAGGCCTTCAGGGAGCTGCCAGAGCAGAGCAGTGCTCAGGAAAAGGCACTCTTCTTTCTGCAGGCTGGATGCACCCTCGAGTTTCTGCTTGAGGCAGAGAGAGCTGAGCTAGGCGATTCCCTGGCTGAAGGCAAAGCAGAGAGTTTTTCGGTGGAGCGAGGGCTCCATCTGCTGGCCGGCAAGCATGGAAGGTAAAGCCTGGCTGCCACTGAGTTCCTGAGCAGGTTTCCAAGCTGGAGGCCCTGTGGCTCTACAAGCTCGAGAGTCCTGCCTAGGACTTGCCTCTGGCAACAGAGTGGGGGCCAAGGGCCTGTGGGCTGCAGGGTGCTCGGAAGCCGCAGGGGAGGCTTTGGGCACCCAGTGCTCTGTGATGGACAACGCTGCAGACCTGAGCCTCCAGGAACTCCTGCAGGGCTTTGGAGTGGGAAAGCTGTCCTTAGCAGAAGGCTCCCTGCCCAGGGCTGCAGGCCTTTGTGGCTGGCTCAGCTGCAGCTTCCTTGCAGGCTGCTGGTCCAGGGGCGTGTGTGCCCTGGTCCAGAGTGCTGTAGGAGGAGGTCCTAGCAAGGGGCGAGCAAGCCCCTTGTTCCCTTGGCAGAGACTGGGCTGTGCACACAGAGGCCTGCCAGCAGTGAAGACAGTGCGGGCAGCAAGGGGGTGTGGCAGGCAGCACAGAGGTGGCAGGAGTCCTGCTTGAGAGTGGGGTCCTGACGGTTTTGTGCTCAGGCCCCAGTGGCCCCGGGCACACACAGCCTCTGGACCTGCAGCTTCCCAGCAGTGCAAGAGACACACAGGCAACCCCTGGGGCCTACTCGAATGAACTGTGCTCTGTTGAGGCCCTGCTGGCTGGCAGTGGCCTAGGCCAGAACAGGCCCTAGAGCTGGCTTTGGCCTGCCATCCACGTTCCTCACTCGGGCCGTTCTGCCTGTCAGACCCACACTCCCTCGAAGTGTGCTCCTGAGGCCCTTGGACAGTTGGGGGAAGTGGAGGCTCTCCCAGCATGGGAGGCCTGCCTAGCACATTGCTCTGGGTCCAAAGAGGATTCCCTGCACCGCGGGCACCGGGGCTACATTTTCTGCACACAGGAGACACTTGGCACACACAGTGTTTGCCCATGGAAAGCGGGGTGCCAGGGAGGCACCCACCTGGGATGTATGGCCCTCTCCCATAGACGCCCTCCATGCAGCAGGCTGTCGTGGATTCGGCTGCAGGCCTTTGTGGCTGGAGAGACAGCAGCTCCTCTGGAGGCTCTGGGTCAGTGTGCACTCCCGTTCGAGGAAACGAGGCCTGTGGGGTGAGGGCCTTGCAAAGAATGGCAAGCAGCCTGCTCCTTTCGATGAGATGCACGTGGGGTGAGAGAGGCTTGGCAGCAGCGAAGAAGCAAGAGGGGCATCCAGGGAGGGGATGTGCATGCAGCTCGGAGGCCCCGGATCTCCTGCTTCCCAACCAGGGAAGGCCGGCTAGGCCCACCAGGCCCCATTCCCAAGTGCACACCCAGCTTCTGGATCGGCCCTTTCCCAGCCCTGAAAACACACACAGGCCATACCCTGAGCCCTGCCGAGGGGGACCTTTGCTCCCCGGGTGGGCCGAATGGCACGACTGTGTGAGGGCAGAGAAGGCGCCAGGAGGCCTTCAGGGAGCTGCCAGAGCAGAGCAGTGCTCAGGAAAAGGCACTCTTCTTTCTGCAGGCTGGATGCACCCTCGAGTTTCTGCTTGAGGCAGAGAGAGCTGAGCTAGGCGATTCCCTGGCTGAAGGCAAAGCAGAGAGTTTTTCGGTGGAGCGAGGGCTCCATCTGCTGGCCGGCAAGCATGGAAGGTAAAGCCTGGCTGCCACTGAGTTCCTGAGCAGGTTTCCAAGCTGAAGGCCCTGTGGCTCTACAAGCTCGAGAGTCCTGCCTAGGACTTGCCTCTGGCAACAGAGTGGGGGCCAAGGGCCTGTGGGCTGCAGGGTGCTCGGAAGCCGCAGGGGAGGCTTTGGGCACCCAGTGCTCTGTGATGGACAACGCTGCAGACCTGAGCCTCCAGGAACTCCTGCAGGGCTTTGGAGTGGGAAAGCTGTCCTTAGCAGAAGGCTCCCTGCCCAGGGCTGCAGGCCTTTGTGGCTGGCTCAGCTGCAGCTTCCTTGCAGGCTGCTGGTCCAGGGGCGTGTGTGCCCTGGTCCAGAGTGCTGTAGGAGAAGGTCCTAGCAAGGGGCGAGCAAGCCCCTTGTTCCCTTGGCAGAGACTGGGCTGTGCACACAGAGGCCTGCCAGCAGTGAAGACAGTGCGGGCAGCAAGGGGGTGTGGCAGGCAGCACAGAGGTGGCAGGAGTCCTGCTTGAGAGTGGGGTCCTGACGGTTTTGTGCTCAGGCCCCAGTGGCCCCGGGCACACACAGCCTCTGGACCTGCAGCTTCCCAGCAGTGCAAGAGACACACAGGCAACCGCCTGGGGCCTACTCGAATGAACTGTGCTCTGTTGAGGCCCTGCTGGCTGGCAGTGGCCTAGGCCAGAACAGGCCCTAGGGCTGGCTTTGGCCTGCCATCCACGTTCCTCACTCGGGCCGTTCTGCCTGTCAGACCCACACTCCCTCGAAGTGTGCTCCTGAGGCCCTTGGACAGTTGGGGGAAGTGGAGGCTCTCCCAGCATGGGAGGCCTGCCTAGCACATTGCTCTGGGTCCAAAGAGGATTCCCTGCACCGCGGGCACCGGGGCTACATTTTCTGCACACAGGAGACACTTGGCACACACAGTGTTTGCCCATGGAAAGCGGGGTGCCAGAGAGGCACCCACCTGGGATGTATGGCCCTCTCCCATAGACGCCCTCCATGCAGCAGGCTGTCGTGGATTCGGCTGCAGGCCTTTGTGGCTGGAGAGACAGCAGCTCCTCTGGAGGCTCTGGGTCAGTGTGCACTCCCGTTCGAGGAAACGAGGCCTGTGGGGTGAGGTCCTTGCAAAGAATGGCAAGCAGCCTGCTCCTTTCGATGAGATGCACGTGGGGTGAGAGAGGCTTGGCAGCAGTGAAGAAGCAAGAGGGGCATCCAGGGAGGGGATGTGCATGCAGCTCGGAGGCCCCAGATCTCCTGCTTCCCAACCAGGGAAGGCCGGCTATGCCCACCAGGCCCCATTCCCAAGTGCACACCCAGCTTCTGGATCGGCCCTTTCCCAGCCCTGAAAACACACACAGGCCATACCCTGAGCCCTGCCGAGGGGGACCTTTGCTCCCCGGGTGGGCCGAATGGCACGACTGTGTGAGGGCAGAGAAGGCGCCAGGAGGCCTTCAGGGAGCTGCCAGAGCAGAGCAGTGCTCAGGAAAAGGCACTCTTCTTTCTGCAGGCTGGATGCACCCTCGAGTTTCTGCTTGAGGCAGAGAGAGCTGAGCTAGGCGATTCCCTGGCTGAAGGCAAAGCAGAGAGTTTTTCGGTGGAGCGAGGGCTCCATCTGCTGGCCGGCAAGCATGGAAGGTAAAGCCTGGCTGCCACTGAGTTCCTGAGCAGGTTTCCAAGCTGGAGGCCCTGTGGCTCTACAAGCTCGAGAGTCCTGCCTAGGACTTGCCTCTGGCAACAGAGTGGGGGCCAAGGGCCTGTGGGCTGCAGGGTGCTCGGAAGCCGCAGGGGAGGCTTTGGGCACCCAGTGCTCTGTGATGGACAACGCTGCAGACCTGAGCCTCCAGGAACTCCTGCAGGGCTTTGGAGTGGGAAAGCTGTCCTTAGCAGAAGGCTCCCTGCCCAGGGCTGCAGGCCTTTGTGGCTGGCTCAGCTGCAGCTTCCTTGCAGGCTGCTGGTCCAGGGGCGTGTGTGCCCTGGTCCAGAGTGCTGTAGGAGGAGGTCCTAGCAAGGGGCGAGCAAGCCCCTTGTTCCCTTGGCAGAGACTGGGCTGTGCACACAGAGGCCTGCCAGCAGTGAAGACAGTGCGGGCAGCAAGGGGGTGTGGCAGGCAGCACAGAGGTGGCAGGAGTCCTGCTTGAGAGTGGGGTCCTGACGGTTTTGTGCTCAGGCCCCAGTGGCCCCGGGCACACACAGCCTCTGGACCTGCAGCTTCCCAGCAGTGCAAGAGACACACAGGCAACCCCTGGGGCCTACTCGAATGAACTGTGCTCTGTTGAGGCCCTGCTGGCTGGCAGTGGCCTAGGCCAGAACAGGCCCTAGAGCTGGCTTTGGCCTGCCATCCACGTTCCTCACTCGGGCCGTTCTGCCTGTCAGACCCACACTCCCTCGAAGTGTGCTCCTGAGGCCCTTGGACAGTTGGGGGAAGTGGAGGCTCTCCCAGCATGGGAGGCCTGCCTAGCACATTGCTCTGGGTCCAAAGAGGATTCCCTGCACCGCGGGCACCGGGGCTACATTTTCTGCACACAGGAGACACTTGGCACACACAGTGTTTGCCCATGGAAAGCGGGGTGCCAGGGAGGCACCCACCTGGGATGTATGGCCCTCTCCCATAGACGCCCTCCATGCAGCAGGCTGTCGTGGATTCGGCTGCAGGCCTTTGTGGCTGGAGAGACAGCAGCTCCTCTGGAGGCTCTGGGTCAGTGTGCACTCCCGTTCGAGGAAACGAGGCCTGTGGGGTGAGGGCCTTGCAAAGAATGGCAAGCAGCCTGCTCCTTTCGATGAGATGCACGTGGGGTGAGAGAGGCTTGGCAGCAGCGAAGAAGCAAGAGGGGCATCCAGGGAGGGGATGTGCATGCAGCTCGGAGGCCCCGGATCTCCTGCTTCCCAAACCAGGAAGGCCGGCTAGGCCCACCAGGCCCCATTCCCAAGTGCACACCCAGCTTCTGGATCGGCCCTTTCCCAGCCCTGAAAACACACACAGGCCATACCCTGAGCCCTGCGAGGGGGACCTTTGCTCCCCGGGTGGGCCGAATGGCACGACTGTGTGAGGGCAGAGAAGGCCCCATGAGGCTTTCAGGGAGCTGCCAGAGCAGAGCAGTGCTCAGGAAAAGGCACTCTTCTTTCTGCAGGCTGGATGCACCCTCGAGTTTCTGCTTGAGGCAGAGAGAGCTGAGCTAGGCGATTCCCTGGCTGAAGGCAAAGCAGAGAGTTTTTCGGTGGAGCGAGGGCTCCATCTGCTAGCCGACAAGCATGGAAGGTGAAGCCTGGCTGCCACTGAGTTCCTGAGCAGGTTTCCAAGCTGGAGGCCCTGTGGCTCTACAAGCTCGAGAGTCCTGCCTAGACTTGCCTCTGGCAACAGAGTGGGGGCCAAGGGCCTGTGGGCTGCAGGGTGCTCGGAAGCTGCAGGGGAGGCTTTGGGCACCCAGTGCTCTGTGATGGACAACGCTGCAGGCCTGAGCCTCCAGGAACTCCTGCAGGGCTTTGGAGTGGGAAAGCTGTCCTTAGCAGAAGGCTCCCTGCCCAGGGCTGCAGGCCTTTGTGGCTGGCTCAGCTGCAGCTTCCTTGCAGGCTGCTGGTCCAGGGGCGTGTGTGCCCTGGTCCAGAGTGCTGTAGGAGGAGGTCCTAGCAAGGGGCGAGCAAGCCCTTGTTCCCTTGGCAGAGACTGGGCTGTGCACACAGAGGCCTGCAGCAGTGAAGACAGTGCGGGCAGCAAGGGGGTGTGGCAGGCAGGCACAGAGGTGGCAGGATGTCCTGCTTGAGAGAAGGGGCCTTACGGTTTTGTGCTCAGGCCCCAGTGGCCCCGGGCACACACAGCCTCTGGACCTGCAGCTTCCCAGCAGTGCAAGAGACACACAGGCAACCGCCTGGGGCCTACTCGAATGAACTGTGCTCTGTTGAGGCCCTGCTGGCTGGCAGTGGCCTAGGCCAGAACAGGCCCTAGGCTGGCTTTGGCCTGCCATCCACGTTCCTCACTCGGGCCGTTCTGCCTGTCAGACCCACACTCCCTCGAAGTGTGCTCCTGAGGCCTTGGACAGTTGGGGGAAGTGGAGGCTCTCCCAGCATGGGAGGCCTGCCTAGCACATTGCTCTGGTCCAAAGAGGATTCCCTGCACCACGGGCACCGGGGCTACATTTTCTGCACACAGGAGACACTTGGCACACACAGTGTTTGCCCATGGAAAGCCGGGGTGCCAGAGAGGCACCCACCTGGGATGTATGGCCCTCTCCCATAGACGCCCTCCATGCAGCAGGCTGTCGTGGATTCGGCTGCAGGCCTTTGTGGCTGGAGAGACAGCAGCTCCTCTGGAGGCTCTGGGTCAGTGTGCACTCCCGTTCGAGGAAACGAGGCCTGTGGGGTGAGGTCCTTGCAAAGAATGCAAGCAGCCTGCTCCTTTCGATGAGATGCATGTGGGGTGAGAGAGGCTTGGCAGCAGCGAAGAAGCAAGAGGGGCATCCAGGGAGGGGATGTGCATGCAGCTCTGGGAGGCCCCAGATCTCCTGCTTCCCAACCAGGGAAGGCCGGCTATGCCCACCAGGCCTCATTCCCAAGTGCACACCCAGCTTCTGGATCGGCCCTTTCCCAGCCCTGAAAACACACACAGGCCATACCCTGAGCCCTGCGAGGGGGACCTTTGCTCCCCGGGTGGGCCGAATGGCACGACTGTGTGAGGGCAGAGAAGGCGCCAGGAGGCCTTCAGGGAGCTGCCAGAGCAGAGCAGTGCTCAGGAAAAGGCACTCTTCTTTCTGCAGGCTGGATGCACCCTCGAGTTTCTGCTTGAGGCAGAGAGAGCTGAGCTAGGCGATTCCCTGGCTGAAGCAAAGCAGAGAGTTTTTCGGTGGAGCGAGGGCTCCATCTGCTGCCGGCAAGCATGGAAGGTAAAGCCTGGCTGCCACTGAGTTCCTGAGCAGGTTTCCAAGCTGGAGGCCCTGTGGGCTCTACAAGCTCGAGAGTCCTGCCTAGGACTTGCCTCTGGCAACAGAGTGGGGGGCCAAGGGCCTGTGGGCTGCAGGGTGCTCGGAAGCCGCAGGGGAGGCTTTGGGCACCCAGTGCTCTGTGATGGACAACGCTGCAGACCTGAGCCTCCAGGAACTCCTGCAGGCCTTTGGAGTGGGAAAGCTGTGCTTAGCAGAAGGCTCCCCTGCCCAGGGCTGCAGGCCTTTGTGGCTGGCTCAGCTGCAGCTTCCTTGCAGGCTGCTGGTCCAGGGGCGTGTGTGCCCTGGTCCAGAGTGCTGTAGGAGAAGGTCCTAGCAAGGGGCGAGCAAGCCCCTTGTTCCCTTGGCAGAGACTGGGGCTGTGCACACAGAGGCCTGCCAGCAGTGAAGACAGTGCGGGCAGCAAGGGGGGTGTGGCAGGCAGCACAGAGGTGGCAGGAGTCCTGCTTGAGAGAAGGGGCCTTACGGTTTTGTGCTCAGGCCCCAGGGGCCCCGGGCACACACAGCCTCTGGACCTGCAGCTTCCCAGCAGTGCAAGAGACACACAGGCAACCCCTGGGGCCTACTCGAATGAACTGTGCTCTGTTGAGGCCCTGCTGGCTGGCAGTGGCCTAGGCCAGAACAGGCCCTAGGGCTGGCTTTGGCCTGCCATCCACATTCCTCACTCGGGCCGTTCTGCCTGTCAGACCCACACTCCCTCGAAGTGTGCTCCTGAGGCCCTTGGACAGTTGGGGGAAGTGGAGGCTCTCCCAGCATGGGAGGCCTGCCTAGCACATTGCTCTGGGTCCAAAGAGGATTCCCTGCACCGCGGGCACCGGGGCTACATTTTCTGCACACAGGAGACACTTGGCACACACAGTGTTTGCCATGGAAAGCGGGGTGACAGAGAGGCACCCACCTGGGATGTATGGCCATCTCCCATAGACGCCCTCCATGCAGCAGGCTGTCATGGATTCGGCTGCACGCCTTTGTGGCTGGAGAGACAGCAGCTCCTCTGGAGGCTCTGGGTCAGTGTGCACTCCCGTTGGAGCAAACGAGGCCTGTGGGGGTGAGGTCCTTGCAAAGAATGGCAAGCAGCCTGCTCCTTTCGATGAGATGCACGTGGGGTGAGAGAGGCTTGGCAGTAGCGAAGAAGCAAGAGGGGCATCCAGGGAGGGGATGTGCATGCAGCTCGGAGGCCCCAGATCTCCTGCTTCCCAACAGGGAAGGCCGGCTATGCCCAACAGGCCCCATTCCCAAGTGCACACCCAGCTTCTGGATCGGCCCTTTCCCAGCCCTGAAAACACACACACAGGCCATACCCTGAGCCCTGCCGAGGGGGACCTTTGCTCCCCGGTTGGGCCGAATGGCACGACTGTGTGAGGGCAGAGAAGGCGCCAGGAGGCCTTCAGGGAGCTGCCAGAGCAGAGCAGTGCTCAGGAAAAGGCACTCTTCTTTCTGCAGGCTGGATGCACCCTCGAGTTTCTGCTTGAGGCAGAGAGAGCTGAGCTAGGCGATTCCCTGGCTGAAGGCAAAGCAGAGAGGTTTTTCGGTGGAGCGAGGGCTCCATCTGCTGGCGGCAAGCATGGAAGGTAAAGCCTGGCTGCCACTGAGTTCCTGAGCAGGTTTCCAAGCTGGAGGCCCTGTGGCTCTACAAGCTCGAGAGTCCTGCCTAGGACTTGCCTCTGGCAACAGAGTGGGGGCCAAGGGCCTGTGGGCTGCAGGGTGCTCGGAAGCCGCAGGGGAGGCTTTGGGCACCCAGTGCTCTGTGATGGACAACGCTGCAGGCCTGAGCCTCCAGGAACTCCTGCAGGGCTTTGGAGTGGGAAAGCTGTCCTTAGCAGAAGGCTCCCTGCCCAGGGCTGCAGGCCTTTGTGGCTGGCTCAGCTGCAGCTTCCTTGCAGGCTGCTGGTCCAGGGGCGTGTGTGCCCTGGTCCAGAGTGCTGTAGGAGAAGGTCCTAGCAAGGGGTGAGCAAGCCCCTTGTTCCCTTGGCAGAGACTGGGCTGTGCACACAGAGGCCTGCCAGCAGTGAAGACAGTGCGGGCAGCAAGGGGGTGTGGCAGGCAGCACAGAGGTGGCAGGAGTCCTGCTTGAGAGTGGGGTCCTGACTGTTTTGTGCTCAGGCCCCAGTGGCCCCGGGCACACCCAGCCTCTGGACCTGCAGCTTCCCAGCAGTGCAAGAGACACACAGGCAACCGCCTGGGGCCTACTTGAATGAACTGTGCTCTGTTGAGGCCCTGCTGGCTGGCAGTGGCCTAGGCCAGAACAGGCCCTAGGGCTGGCTTTGGCCTGCCATCCACGTTCCTCACTCGGGCCGTTCTGCCTGTCAGACCCACACTCCCTCGAAGTGTGCTCCTGAGGCCCTTGGACAGTTGGGGGAAGTGGAGGCTCTCCCAGCATGGGAGGCCTGCCTAGCACATTGCTCTGGGTCCAAAGAGGATTCCCTGCACCGCGGGCACCGGGGCTACATTTTCTGCACACAGGAGACACTTGGCACACACAGTGTTTGCCCATGGAAAGCGGGGTGCCAGAGAGGCACCCACCTGGGATGTATGGCCCTCTCCCATAGACGCCCTCCATGCAGCAGGCTGTCGTGGATTCGGCTGCAGGCCTTTGTGGCTGGAGAGACAGCAGCTCCTCTGGAGGCTCTGGGTCAGTGTGCACTCCCGTTCGAGGAAACGAGGCCTGTGGGGTGAGGTCCTTGCAAAGAATGGCAAGCAGCCTGCTCCTTTCGATGAGATGCACGTGGGGTGAGAGAGGCTTGGCAGCAGTGAAGAAGCAAGAGGGGCATCCAGGGAGGGGATGTGCATGCAGCTCGGAGGCCCCGGATCTCCTGCTTCCCAACCAGGGAAGGCCGGCTATGCCCACCAGGCCCCATTCCCAAGTGCACACCCAGCTTCTGGATCGGCCCTTTCCCAGCCCTGAAAACACACACAGGCCATACCCTGAGCCCTGCCGAGGGGGACCTTTGCTCCCCGGGTGGGCCGAATGGCACGACTGTGTGAGGGCAGAGAAGGCGCCAGGAGGCCTTCAGGGAGCTGCCAGAGCAGAGCAGTGCTCAGGAAAAGGCACTCTTCTTTCTGCAGGCTGGATGCACCCTCGAGTTTCTGCTTGAGGCAGAGAGAGCTGAGCTAGGCGATTCCCTGGCTGAAGGCAAAGCAGAGAGTTTTTCGGTGGAGCGAGGGCTCCATCTGCTGGCCGGCAAGCATGGAAGGTAAAGCCTGGCTGCCACTGAGTTCCTGAGCAGGTTTCCAAGCTGGAGGCCCTGTGGCTCTACAAGCTCGAGAGTCCTGCCTAGGACTTGCCTCTGGCAACAGAGTGGGGGCCAAGGGCCTGTGGGCTGCAGGGTGCTCGGAAGCCGCAGGGGAGGCTTTGGGCACCCAGTGCTCTGTGATGGACAACGCTGCAGACCTGAGCCTCCAGGAACTCCTGCAGGGCTTTGGAGTGGGAAAGCTGTCCTTAGCAGAAGGCTCCCTGCCCAGGGCTGCAGGCCTTTGTGGCTGGCTCAGCTGCAGCTTCCTTGCAGGCTGCTGGTCCAGGGGCGTGTGTGCCCTGGTCCAGAGTGCTGTAGGAGGAGGTCCTAGCAAGGGGCGAGCAAGCCCCTTGTTCCCTTGGCAGAGACTGGGCTGTGCACACAGAGGCCTGCCAGCAGTGAAGACAGTGCGGGCAGCAAGGGGGTGTGGCAGGCAGCACAGAGGTGGCAGGAGTCCTGCTTGAGAGTGGGGTCCTGACGGTTTTGTGCTCAGGCCCCAGTGGCCCCGGGCACACACAGCCTCTGGACCTGCAGCTTCCCAGCAGTGCAAGAGACACACAGGCAACCGCCTGGGGCCTACTCGAATGAACTGTGCTCTGTTGAGGCCCTGCTGGCTGGCAGTGGCCTAGGCCAGAACAGGCCCTAGAGCTGGCTTTGGCCTGCCATCCACGTTCCTCACTCGGGCCGTTCTGCCTGTCAGACCCACACTCCCTCGAAGTGTGCTCCTGAGGCCCTTGGACAGTTGGGGGAAGTGGAGGCTCTCCCAGCATGGGAGGCCTGCCTAGCACATTGCTCTGGGTCCAAAGAGGATTCCCTGCACCGCGGGCACCGGGGCTACATTTTCTGCACACAGGAGACACTTGGCACACACAGTGTTTGCCCATGGAAAGCGGGGTGCCAGGGAGGCACCCACCTGGGATGTATGGCCCTCTCCCATAGACGCCCTCCATGCAGCAGGCTGTCGTGGATTCGGCTGCAGGCCTTTGTGGCTGGAGAGACAGCAGCTCCTCTGGAGGCTCTGGGTCAGTGTGCACTCCCGTTCGAGGAAACGAGGCCTGTGGGGTGAGGTCCTTGCAAAGAATGGCAAGCAGCCTGCTCCTTTCGATGAGACGCACGTGGGGTGAGAGAGGCTTGGCAGCAACGAAGAAGCAAGAGGGGCATCCAGGGAGGGGATGTGCATGCAGCTCGGAGGCCCCGGATCTCCTGCTTCCCAACCAGGGAAGGCCGGCTAGGCCCACCAGGCCCCATTCCCAAGTGCACACCCAGCTTCTGGATCGGCCCTTTCCCAGCCCTGAAAACACACACAGGCCATACCCTGAGCCCTGCCGAGGGGGACCTTTGCTCCCCGGGTGGGCCGAATGGCACGACTGTGTGAGGGCAGAGAAGGCGCCAGGAGGCCTTCAGGGAGCTGCCAGAGCAGAGCAGTGCTCAGGAAAAGGCACTCTTCTTTCTGCAGGCTGGATGCACCCTCGAGTTTCTGCTTGAGGCAGAGAGAGCTGAGCTAGGCGATTCCCTGGCTGAAGGCAAAGCAGAGAGTTTTTCGGTGGAGCGAGGGCTCCATCTGCTGGCCGGCAAGCATGGAAGGTAAAGCCTGGCTGCCACTGAGTTCCTGAGCAGGTTTCCAAGCTGAAGGCCCTGTGGCTCTACAAGCTCGAGAGTCCTGCCTAGGACTTGCCTCTGGCAACAGAGTGGGGGCCAAGGGCCTGTGGGCTGCAGGGTGCTCGGAAGCCGCAGGGGAGGCTTTGGGCACCCAGTGCTCTGTGATGGACAACGCTGCAGACCTGAGCCTCCAGGAACTCCTGCAGGGCTTTGGAGTGGGAAAGCTGTCCTTAGCAGAAGGCTCCCTGCCCAGGGCTGCAGGCCTTTGTGGCTGGCTCAGCTGCAGCTTCCTTGCAGGCTGCTGGTCCAGGGGCGTGTGTGCCCTGGTCCAGAGTGCTGTAGGAGAAGGTCCTAGCAAGGGGCGAGCAAGCCCCTTGTTCCCTTGGCAGAGACTGGGCTGTGCACACAGAGGCCTGCCAGCAGTGAAGACAGTGCGGGCAGCAAGGGGGTGTGGCAGGCAGCACAGAGGTGGCAGGAGTCCTGCTTGAGAGTGGGGTCCTGACGGTTTTGTGCTCAGGCCCCAGTGGCCCCGGGCACACACAGCCTCTGGACCTGCAGCTTCCCAGCAGTGCAAGAGACACACAGGCAACCCCTGGGGCCTACTCGAATGAACTGTGCTCTGTTGAGGCCCTGCTGGCTGGCAGTGGCCTAGGCCAGAACAGGCCCTAGAGCTGGCTTTGGCCTGCCATCCACGTTCCTCACTCGGGCCGTTCTGCCTGTCAGACCCACACTCCCTCGAAGTGTGCTCCTGAGGCCCTTGGACAGTTGGGGGAAGTGGAGGCTCTCCCAGCATGGGAGGCCTGCCTAGCACATTGCTCTGGGTCCAAAGAGGATTCCCTGCACCGCGGGCACCGGGGCTACATTTTCTGCACACAGGAGACACTTGGCACACACAGTGTTTGCCCATGGAAAGCGGGGTGCCAGGGAGGCACCCACCTGGGATGTATGGCCCTCTCCCATAGACGCCCTCCATGCAGCAGGCTGTCGTGGATTCGGCTGCAGGCCTTTGTGGCTGGAGAGACAGCAGCTCCTCTGGAGGCTCTGGGTCAGTGTGCACTCCCGTTCGAGGAAACGAGGCCTGTGGGGTGAGGGCCTTGCAAAGAATGGCAAGCAGCCTGCTCCTTTCGATGAGATGCACGTGGGGTGAGAGAGGCTTGGCAGCAGCGAAGAAGCAAGAGGGGCATCCAGGGAGGGGATGTGCATGCAGCTCGGAGGCCCCGGATCTCCTGCTTCCCAACCAGGGAAGGCCGGCTAGGCCCACCAGGCCCCATTCCCAAGTGCACACCCAGCTTCTGGATCGGCCCTTTCCCAGCCCTGAAAACACACACAGGCCATACCCTGAGCCCTGCCGAGGGGGACCTTTGCTCCCCGGGTGGGCCGAATGGCACGACTGTGTGAGGGCAGAGAAGGCCCCATGAGGCTTTCAGGGAGCTGCCAGAGCAGAGCAGTGCTCAGGAAAAGGCACTCTTCTTTCTGCAGGCTGGATGCACCCTCGAGTTTCTGCTTGAGGCAGAGAGAGCTGAGCTAGGCGATTCCCTGGCTGAAGGCAAAGCAGAGAGTTTTTCGGTGGAGCGAGGGCTCCATCTGCTAGCCGACAAGCATGGAAGGTGAAGCCTGGCTGCCACTGAGTTCCTGAGCAGGTTTCCAAGCTGGAGGCCCTGTGGCTCTACAAGCTCGAGAGTCCTGCCTAGGACTTGCCTCTGGCAACAGAGTGGGGGCCAAGGGCCTGTGGGCTGCAGGGTGCTCGGAAGCTGCAGGGGAGGCTTTGGGCACCCAGTGCTCTGTGATGGACAACGCTGCAGGCCTGAGCCTCCAGGAACTCCTGCAGGGCTTTGGAGTGGGAAAGCTGTCCTTAGCAGAAGGCTCCCTGCCCAGGGCTGCAGGCCTTTGTGGCTGGCTCAGCTGCAGCTTCCTTGCAGGCTGCTGGTCCAGGGGCGTGTGTGCCCTGGTCCAGAGTGCTGTAGGAGGAGGTCCTAGCAAGGGGCGAGCAAGCCCCTTGTTCCCTTGGCAGAGACTGGGCTGTGCACACAGAGGCCTGCCAGCAGTGAAGACAGTGCGGGCAGCAAGGGGGTGTGGCAGGCAGCACAGAGGTGGCAGGAGTCCTGCTTGAGAGAAGGGGCCTTACGGTTTTGTGCTCAGGCCCCAGTGGCCCCGGGCACACACAGCCTCTGGACCTGCAGCTTCCCAGCAGTGCAAGAGACACACAGGCAACCGCCTGGGGCCTACTCGAATGAACTGTGCTCTGTTGAGGCCCTGCTGGCTGGCAGTGGCCTAGGCCAGAACAGGCCCTAGGGCTGGCTTTGGCCTGCCATCCACGTTCCTCACTCGGGCCGTTCTGCCTGTCAGACCCACACTCCCTCGAAGTGTGCTCCTGAGGCCCTTGGACAGTTGGGGGAAGTGGAGGCTCTCCCAGCATGGGAGGCCTGCCTAGCACATTGCTCTGGGTCCAAAGAGGATTCCCTGCACCACGGGCACCGGGGCTACATTTTCTGCACACAGGAGACACTTGGCACACACAGTGTTTGCCCATGGAAAGCGGGGTGCCAGAGAGGCACCCACCTGGGATGTATGGCCCTCTCCCATAGACGCCCTCCATGCAGCAGGCTGTCGTGGATTCGGCTGCAGGCCTTTGTGGCTGGAGAGACAGCAGCTCCTCTGGAGGCTCTGGGTCAGTGTGCACTCCCGTTCGAGGAAACGAGGCCTGTGGGGTGAGGTCCTTGCAAAGAATGGCAAGCAGCCTGCTCCTTTCGATGAGATGCACGTGGGGTGAGAGAGGCTTGGCAGCAGCGAAGAAGCAAGAGGGGCATCCAGGGAGGGGATGTGCATGCAGCTCGGAGGCCCCAGATCTCCTGCTTCCCAACCAGGGAAGGCCGGCTATGCCCACCAGGCCCCATTCCCAAGTGCACACCCAGCTTCTGGATCGGCCCTTTCCCAGCCCTGAAAACACACACAGGCCATACCCTGAGCCCTGCTCCCCGTGGACCTTAGCTCCCCGGGTGGGCCGAATAGCACGACTGTGTGAGGGCAGAGAAGGCACCAGGAGGCTTTCAGGGAGCTGCCAGAGCAGAGCAGTGCTCAGGAAAAGGCACTCTTCTTTCTGCAGGCTGGATGCACCCTGGAGTTTCTGCTTGAGGCAGAGAGAGCTGAGCTAGGCGATTCCCTGGCTGAAGGCAAAGCAGAGAGTTTTTCGGTGGAGCGAGGGCTCCATCTGCTAGCCGCCAAGCATGGAAGGTGAAGCCTGGCTGCCACTGAGTTCCTGAGCAGGTTTCCAAGCTGGAGGCCCTGTGGCTCTACAAGCTCGAGAGTCCTGCCTAGGACTTGCCTCTGGCAACAGAGTGGGGGCCAAGGGCCTGTGGGCTGCAGGGTGCTCGGAAGCCGCAGGGGAGGCTTTGGGCACCCAGTGCTCTGTGATGGACAACGCTGCAGACCTGAGCCTCCAGGAACTCCTGCAGGGCTTTGGAGTGGGAAAGCTGTCCTTAGCAGAAGGCTCCCTGCCCAGGGCTGCAGGCCTTTGTGGCTGGCTCAGCTGCAGCTTCCTTGCAGGCTGCTGGTCCAGGGGCGTGTGTGCCCTGGTCCAGAGTGCTGTAGGAGGAGGTCCTAGCAAGGGGCGAGCAAGCCTCTTGTTCCCTTGGCAGAGACTGGGCTGTGCACACAGAGGCCTGCCAGCAGTGAAGACAGTGCGGGCAGCAAGGGGGTGTGGCAGGCAGCACAGAGGTGGCAGGAGTCCTGCTTGAGAGTGGGGTCCTGACGGTTTTGTGCTCAGGCCCCAGTGGCCCCGGGCACACACAGCCTCTGGACCTGCAGCTTCCCAGCAGTGCAAGAGACACACAGGCAACCGCCTGGGGCCTACTCGAATGAACTGTGCTCTGTTGAGGCCCTGCTGGCTGGCAGTGGCCTAGGCCAGAACAGGCCCTAGGGCTGGCTTTGGCCTGCCATCCACGTTCCTCACTCGGGCCGTTCTGCCTGTCAGACCCACACTCCCTCGAAGTGTGCTCCTGAGGCCCTTGGACAGTTGGGGGAAGTGGAGGCTCTCCCAGCATGGGAGGCCTGCCTAGCACATTGCTCTGGGTCCAAAGAGGATTCCCTGCACCGCGGGCACCGGGGCTACATTTTCTGCACACAGGAGACACTTGGCACACACAGTGTTTGCCCATGGAAAGCGGGGTGCCAGAGAGGCACCCACCTGGGATGTATGGCCCTCTCCCATAGACGCCCTCCATGCAGCAGGCTGTCGTGGATTCGGCTGCAGGCCTTTGTGGCTGGAGAGACAGCAGCTCCTCTGGAGGCTCTGGGTCAGTGTGCACTCCCGTTCGAGGAAACGAGGCCTGTGGGGTGAGGTCCTTGCAAAGAATGGCAAGCAGCCTGCTCCTTTCGATGAGATGCACGTGGGGTGAGAGAGGCTTGGCAGCAGCGAAGAAGCAAGAGGGGCATCCAGGGAGGGGATGTGCATGCAGCTCGGAGGCCCCGGATCTCCTGCTTCCCAACCAGGGAAGGCCGGCTAGGCCCACCAGGCCCCATTCCCAAGTGCACACCCAGCTTCTGGATCGGCCCTTTCCCAGCCCTGAAAACACACACAGGCCATACCCTGAGCCCTGCCGAGGGGGACCTTTGCTCCCCGGGTGGGCCGAATGGCACGACTGTGTGAGGGCAGAGAAGGCGCCAGGAGGCCTTCAGGGAGCTGCCAGAGCAGAGCAGTGCTCAGGAAAAGGCACTCTTCTTTCTGCAGGCTGGATGCACCCTCGAGTTTCTGCTTGAGGCAGAGAGAGCTGAGCTAGGCGATTCCCTGGCTGAAGGCAAAGCAGAGAGTTTTTCGGTGGAGCGAGGGCTCCATCTGCTGGCCAGCAAGCATGGAAGGTAAAGCCTGGCTGCCACTGAGTTCCTGAGCAGGTTTCCAAGCTGGAGGCCCTGTGGCTCTACAAGCTCGAGAGTCCTGCCTAGGACTTGCCTCTGGCAACAGAGTGGGGGCCAAGGGCCTGTGGGCTGCAGGGTGCTCGGAAGCCGCAGGGGAGGCTTTGGGCACCCAGTGCTCTGTGATGGACAACGCTGCAGGCCTGAGCCTCCAGGAACTCCTGCAGGGCTTTGGAGTGGGAAAGCTGTCCTTAGCAGAAGGCTCCCTGCCCAGGGCTGCAGGCCTTTGTGGCTGGCTCAGCTGCAGCTTCCTTGCAGGCTGCTGGTCCAGGGGCGTGTGTGCCCTGGTCCAGAGTGCTGTAGGAGAAGGTCCTAGCAAGGGGTGAGCAAGCCCCTTGTTCCCTTGGCAGAGACTGGGCTGTGCACACAGAGGCCTGCCAGCAGTGAAGACAGTGCGGGCAGCAAGGGGGTGTGGCAGGCAGCACAGAGGTGGCAGGAGTCCTGCTTGAGAGAAGGGGCCTTACGGTTTTGTGCTCAGGCCCCAGTGGCCCCGGGCACACACAGCCTCTGGACCTGCAGCTTCCCAGCAGTGCAAGAGACACACAGGCAACCGCCTGGGGCCTACTCGAATGAACTGTGCTCTGTTGAGGCCCTGCTGGCTGGCAGTGGCCTAGGCCAGAACAGGCCCTAGGGCTGGCTTTGGCCTGCCATCCACGTTCCTCACTCGGGCCGTTCTGCCTGTCAGACCCACACTCCCTCGAATTGTGCTCCTGAGGCCCTTGGACAGTTGGGGGAAGTGGAGGCTCTCCCAGCATGGGAGACCTGCCTAGCACATTGCTCTGGGTCCAAAGAGGATTCCCTGCACCGCGGGCACCGGGGCTACATTTTCTGCACACAGGAGACACTTGGCACACACAGTGTTTGCCCATGGAAAGCGGGGTGCCAGAGAGGCACCCACCTGGGATGTATGGCCCTCTCCCATAGACGCCCTCCATGCAGCAGGTTGTCGTGGATTCAGCTGCAGGCCTTTGTGGCTGGAGAGACAGCAGCTCCTCTGGAGGCTCTGGGTCAGTGTGCACTCCCGTTCGAGGAAACGAGGCCTGTGGGGTGAGGTCCTTGCAAAGAATGGCAAGCAGCCTGCTCCTTTCGATGAGATGCATGTGGGGTGAGAGAGGCTTGGCAGCAGCGAAGAAGCAAGAGGGGCATCCAGGGAGGGGATGTGCATGCAGCTCGGAGGCCCCAGATCTCCTGCTTCCCAACCAGGGAAGGCCGGCTAGGCCCACCAGGCCCCATTCCCAAGTGCACACCCAGCTTCTGGATCGGCCCTTTCCCAGCCCTGAAAACACACACAGGCCATACCCTGAGCCATGCCGAGGGGGACCTTTGCTCCCCGGGTGGGCAGAATGGCACGACTGTGTGAGGGCAGAGAAGGCCCCAGGAGGCTTTCAGGGAGCTGCCAGAGCAGAGCAGTGCTCAGGAAAAGGCACTCTTCTTTCTGCAGGCTGGATGCACCCTCGAGTTTCTGCTTGAGGCAGAGAGAGCTCAGCTAGGCGATTCCCTGGCTGAAGGCAAAGCAGAGAGTTTTTCGGTGGAGCGAGGGCTCCATCTGCTAGCCGCCAAGCATGGAAGGTGAAGCCTGGCTGCCACTGAGTTCCTGAGCAGGTTTCCAAGCTGGAGGCCCTGTGGCTCTACAAGCTCGAGAGTCCTGCCTAGGACTTGCCTCTGGCAACAGAGTGGGGGCCAAGGGCCTGTGGGCTGCAGGGTGCTCGGAAGCCGCAGGGGAGGCTTTGGGCACCCAGTGCTCTGTGATGGACAACGCTGCAGACCTGAGCCTCCAGGAACTCCTGCAGGCCTTTGGAGTGGGAAAGCTGTGCTTAGCAGAAGGCTCCCTGCCCAGGGCTGCAGGCCTTTGTGGCTGGCTCAGCTGCAGCTTCCTTGCAGGCTGCTGGTCCAGGGGCGTGTGTGCCCTGGTCCAGAGTGCTGTAGGAGAAGGTCCTAGCAAGGGGCGAGCAAGCCCCTTGTTCCCTTGGCAGAGACTGGGCTGTGCACACAGAGGCCTGCCAGCAGTGAAGACAGTGCGGGCAGCAAGGGGGTGTGGCAGGCAGCACAGAGGTGGCAGGAGTCCTGCTTGAGAGAAGGGGCCTTACGGTTTTGTGCTCAGGCCCCAGTGGCCCCGGGCACACACAGCCTCTGGACCTGCAGCTTCCCAGCAGTGCAAGAGACACACAGGCAACCCCTGGGGCCTACTCGAATGAACTGTGCTCTGTTGAGGCCCTGCTGGCTGGCAGTGGCCTAGGCCAGAACAGGCCCTAGGGCTGGCTTTGGCCTGCCATCCACATTCCTCACTCGGGCCGTTCTGCCTGTCAGACCCACACTCCCTCGAAGTGTGCTCCTGAGGCCCTTGGACAGTTGGGGGAAGTGGAGGCTCTCCCAGCATGGGAGGCCTGCCTAGCACATTGCTCTGGGTCCAAAGAGGATTCCCTGCACCGCGGGCACCGGGGCTACATTTTCTGCACACAGGAGACACTTGGCACACACAGTGTTTGCCCATGGAAAGCGGGGTGACAGAGAGGCACCCACCTGGGATGTATGGCCATCTCCCATAGACGCCCTCCATGCAGCAGGCTGTCATGGATTCGGCTGCACGCCTTTGTGGCTGGAGAGACAGCAGCTCCTCTGGAGGCTCTGGGTCAGTGTGCACTCCCGTTCGAGCAAACGAGGCCTGTGGGGTGAGGTCCTTGCAAAGAATGGCAAGCAGCCTGCTCCTTTCGATGAGATGCACGTGGGGTGAGAGAGGCTTGGCAGCAGCGAAGAAGCAAGAGGGGCATCCAGGGAGGGGATGTGCATGCAGCTCGGAGGCCCCAGATCTCCTGCTTCCCAACCAGGGAAGGCCGGCTATGCCCACCAGGCCCCATTCTCAAGTGCACACCCAGCTTCTGGATCGGCCCCTTCCCAGCCCTGAAAACACACACAGGCCATACCCTGAGCCCTGCTCCCCGTGGACCTTAGCTCCCCGGGTGGGCCGAATAGCACGACTGTGTGAGGGCAGAGAAGGCACCAGGAGGCTTTCAGGGAGCTGCCAGAGCAGAGCAGTGCTCAGGAAAAGGCACTCTTCTTTCTGCAGGCTGGATGCACCCTCGAGTTTCTGCTTGAGGCAGAGAGAGCTGAGCTAGGCGATTCCCTGGCTGAAGGCAAAGCAGAGAGTTTTTCGGTGGAGCGAGGGCTCCATCTGCTGGCCGGCAAGCATGGAAGGTAAAGCCTGGCTGCCACTGAGTTCCTGAGCAGGTTTCCAAGCTGGAGGCCCTGTGGCTCTACAAGCTCGAGAGTCCTGCCTAGGACTTGCCTCTGGCAACAGAGTGGGGGCCAAGGGCCTGTGGGCTGCAGGGTGCTCGGAGGCCGCAGGGGAGGCTTTGGGCACCCAGTGCTCTGTGATGGACAACGCTGCAGACCTGAGCCTCCAGGAACTCCTGCAGGGCTTTGGAGTGGGAAAGCTGTCCTTAGCAGAAGGCTCCCTGCCCAGGGCTGCAGGCCTTTGTGGCTGGCTCAGCTGCAGCTTCCTTGCAGGCTGCTGGTCCAGGGGCGTGTGTGCCCTGGTCCAGAGTGCTGTAGGAGAAGGTCCTAGCAAGGGGCGAGCAAGCCCCTTGTTCCCTTGGCAGAGACTGGGCTGTGCACACAGAGGCCTGCCAGCAGTGAAGACAGTGCGGGCAGCAAGGGGGTGTGGCAGGCAGCACAGAGGTGGCAGGAGTCCTGCTTGAGAGTGGGGTCCTGACGGTTTTGTGCTCAGGCCCCAGTGGCCCCGGGCACACACAGCCTCTGGACCTGCAGCTTCCCAGCAGTGCAAGAGACACACAGGCAACCGCCTGGGGCCTACTCGAATGAACTGTGCTCTGTTGAGGCCCTGCTGGCTGGCAGTGGCCTAGGCCAGAACAGGCCCTAGGGCTGGCTTTGGCCTGCCATCCACGTTCCTCACTCGGGCCGTTCTGCCTATCAGACCCACACTCCCTCGAAGTGTGCTCCTGAGGCCCTTGGACAGTTGGGGGAAGTGGAGGCTCTCCCAGCATGGGAGGCCTGCCTAGCACATTGCTCTGGGTCCAAAGAGGATTCCCTGCACCGCGGGCACCGGGGCTACATTTTCTGCACACAGGAGACACTTGGCACACACAGTGTTTGCCCATGGAAAGCGGGGTGCCAGAGAGGCACCCACCTGGGATGTATGGCCCTCTCCCATAGACGCCCTCCATGCAGCAGGCTGTCGTGGATTCGGCTGCAGGCCTTTGTGGCTGGAGAGACAGCAGCTCCTCTGGAGGCTCTGGGTCAGTGTGCACTCCCGTTCGAGGAAACGAGGCCTGTGGGGTGAGGTCCTTGCAAAGAATGGCAAGCAGCCTGCTCCTTTCGATGAGATGCACGTGGGGTGAGAGAGGCTTGGCAGCAGCGAAGAAGCAAGAGGGGCATCCAGGGAGGGGATGTGCATGCAGCTCGGAGGCCCCGGATCTCCTGCTTCCCAACCAGGGAAGGCCGGCTATGCCCACCAGGCCCCATTCCCAAGTGCACACCCAGCTTCTGGATCGGCCCTTTCCCAGCCCTGAAAACACACACAGGCCATACCCTGAGCCCTGCCGAGGGGGACCTTTGCTCCCCGGGTGGGCCGAATGGCACGACTGTGTGAGGGCAGAGAAGGCGCCAGGAGGCCTTCAGGGAGCTGCCAGAGCAGAGCAGTGCTCAGGAAAAGGCACTCTTCTTTCTGCAGGCTGGATGCACCCTCGAGTTTCTGCTTGAGGCAGAGAGAGCTGAGCTAGGCGATTCCCTGGCTGAAGGCAAAGCAGAGAGTTTTTCGGTGGAGCGAGGGCTCCATCTGCTGGCCGCCAAGCATGGAAGGTAAAGCCTGGCTGCCACTGAGTTCCTGAGCAGGTTTCCAAGCTGGAGGCCCTGTGGCTCTACAAGCTCGAGAGTCCTGCCTAGGACTTGCCTCTGGCAACAGAGTGGGGGCCAAGGGCCTGTGGGCTGCAGGGTGCTCGGAAGCCGCAGGGGAGGCTTTGGGCACCCAGTGCTCTGTGATGGACAACGCTGCAGACCTGAGCCTCCAGGAACTCCTGCAGGGCTTTGGAGTGGGAAAGCTGTCCTTAGCAGAAGGCTCCCTGCCCAGGGCTGCAGGCCTTTGTGGCTGGCTCAGCTGCAGCTTCCTTGCAGGCTGCTGGTCCAGGGGCGTGTGTGCCCTGGTCCAGAGTGCTGTAGGAGGAGGTCCTAGCAAGGGGCGAGCAAGCCCCTTGTTCCCTTGGCAGAGACTGGGCTGTGCACACAGAGGCCTGCCAGCAGTGAAGACAGTGCGGGCAGCAAGGGGGTGTGGCAGGCAGCACAGAGGTGGCAGGAGTCCTGCTTGAGAGTGGGGTCCTGACGGTTTTGTGCTCAGGCCCCAGTGGCCCCGGGCACACACAGCCTCTGGACCTGCAGCTTCCCAGCAGTGCAAGAGACACACAGGCAACCCCTGGGGCCTACTCGAATGAACTGTGCTCTGTTGAGGCCCTGCTGGCTGGCAGTGGCCTAGGCCAGAACAGGCCCTAGAGCTGGCTTTGGCCTGCCATCCACGTTCCTCACTCGGGCCGTTCTGCCTGTCAGACCCACACTCCCTCGAAGTGTGCTCCTGAGGCCCTTGGACAGTTGGGGGAAGTGGAGGCTCTCCCAGCATGGGAGGCCTGCCTAGCACATTGCTCTGGGTCCAAAGAGGATTCCCTGCACCGCGGGCACCGGGGCTACATTTTCTGCACACAGGAGACACTTGGCACACACAGTGTTTGCCCATGGAAAGCGGGGTGCCAGGGAGGCACCCACCTGGGATGTATGGCCCTCTCCCATAGACGCCCTCCATGCAGCAGGCTGTCGTGGATTCGGCTGCAGGCCTTTGTGGCTGGAGAGACAGCAGCTCCTCTGGAGGCTCTGGGTCAGTGTGCACTCCCGTTCGAGGAAACGAGGCCTGTGGGGTGAGGTCCTTGCAAAGAATGGCAAGCAGCCTGCTCCTTTCGATGAGACGCACGTGGGGTGAGAGAGGCTTGGCAGCAGCGAAGAAGCAAGAGGGGCATCCAGGGAGGGGATGTGCATGCAGCTCGGAGGCCCCGGATCTCCTGCTTCCCAACCAGGGAAGGCCGGCTAGGCCCACCAGGCCCCATTCCCAAGTGCACACCCAGCTTCTGGATCGGCCCTTTCCCAGCCCTGAAAACACACACAGGCCATACCCTGAGCCCTGCCGAGGGGGACCTTTGCTCCCCGGGTGGGCCGAATGGCACGACTGTGTGAGGGCAGAGAAGGCCCCATGAGGCTTTCAGGGAGCTGCCAGAGCAGAGCAGTGCTCAGGAAAAGGCACTCTTCTTTCTGCAGGCTGGATGCACCCTGGAGTTTCTGCTTGAGGCAGAGAGAGCTGAGCTAGGCGATTCCCTGGCTGAAGGCAAAGCAGAGAGTTTTTCGGTGGAGCGAGGGCTCCATCTGCTAGCCGACAAGCATGGAAGGTGAAGCCTGGCTGCCACTGAGTTCCTGAGCAGGTTTCCAAGCTGGAGGCCCTGTGGCTCTACAAGCTCGAGAGTCCTGCCTAGGACTTGCCTCTGGCAACAGAGTGGGGGCCAAGGGCCTGTGGGCTGCAGGGTGCTCGGAAGCTGCAGGGGAGGCTTTGGGCACCCAGTGCTCTGTGATGGACAACGCTGCAGGCCTGAGCCTCCAGGAACTCCTGCAGGGCTTTGGAGTGGGAAAGCTGTCCTTAGCAGAAGGCTCCCTGCCCAGGGCTGCAGGCCTTTGTGGCTGGCTCAGCTGCAGCTTCCTTGCAGGCTGCTGGTCCAGGGGCGTGTGTGCCCTGGTCCAGAGTGCTGTAGGAGGAGGTCCTAGCAAGGGGCGAGCAAGCCCCTTGTTCCCTTGGCAGAGACTGGGCTGTGCACACAGAGGCCTGCCAGCAGTGAAGACAGTGCGGGCAGCAAGGGGGTGTGGCAGGCAGCACAGAGGTGGCAGGAGTCCTGCTTGAGAGAAGGGGCCTTACGGTTTTGTGCTCAGGCCCCAGTGGCCCCGGGCACACACAGCCTCTGGACCTGCAGCTTCCCAGCAGTGCAAGAGACACACAGGCAACCGCCTGGGGCCTACTCGAATGAACTGTGCTCTGTTGAGGCCCTGCTGGCTGGCAGTGGCCTAGGCCAGAACAGGCCCTAGGGCTGGCTTTGGCCTGCCATCCACGTTCCTCACTCGGGCCGTTCTGCCTGTCAGACCCACACTCCCTCGAAGTGTGCTCCTGAGGCCCTTGGACAGTTGGGGGAAGTGGAGGCTCTCCCAGCATGGGAGGCCTGCCTAGCACATTGCTCTGGGTCCAAAGAGGATTCCCTGCACCGCGGGCACCGGGGCTACATTTTCTGCACACAGGAGACACTTGGCACACACAGTGTTTGCCCATGGAAAGCGGGGTGCCAGAGAGGCACCCACCTGGGATGTATGGCCCTCTCCCATAGACGCCCTCCATGCAGCAGGCTGTCGTGGATTCGGCTGCAGGCCTTTGTGGCTGGAGAGACAGCAGCTCCTCTGGAGGCTCTGGGTCAGTGTGCACTCCCGTTCGAGGAAACGAGGCCTGTGGGGTGAGGTCCTTGCAAAGAATGGCAAGCAGCCTGCTCCTTTCGATGAGATGCACGTGGGGTGAGAGAGGCTTGGCAGCAGCGAAGAAGCAAGAGGGGCATCCAGGGAGGGGATGTGCATGCAGCTCGGAGGCCCCAGATCTCCTGCTTCCCAACCAGGGAAGGCCGGCTATGCCCACCAGGCCCCATTCCCAAGTGCACACCCAGCTTCTGGATCGGCCCTTTCCCAGCCCTGAAAACACACACAGGCCATACCCTGAGCCCTGCTCCCCGTGGACCTTAGCTCCCCGGGTGGGCCGAATAGCACGACTGTGTGAGGGCAGAGAAGGCACCAGGAGGCTTTCAGGGAGCTGCCAGAGCAGAGCAGTGCTCAGGAAAAGGCACTCTTCTTTCTGCAGGCTGGATGCACCCTCGAGTTTCTGCTTGAGGCAGAGAGAGCTGAGCTAGGCGATTCCCTGGCTGAAGGCAAAGCAGAGAGTTTTTCGGTGGAGCGAGGGCTCCATCTGCTAGCCGCCAAGCATGGAAGGTGAAGCCTGGCTGCCACTGAGTTCCTGAGCAGGTTTCCAAGCTGGAGGCCCTGTGGCTCTACAAGCTCGAGAGTCCTGCCTAGGACTTGCCTCTGGCAACAGAGTGGGGGCCAAGGGCCTGTGGGCTGCAGGGTGCTCGGAAGCCGCAGGGGAGGCTTTGGGCACCCAGTGCTCTGTGATGGACAACGCTGCAGACCTGAGCCTCCAGGAACTCCTGCAGGGCTTTGGAGTGGGAAAGCTGTCCTTAGCAGAAGGCTCCCTGCCCAGGGCTGCAGGCCTTTGTGGCTGGCTCAGCTGCAGCTTCCTTGCAGGCTGCTGGTCCAGGGGCGTGTGTGCCCTGGTCCAGAGTGCTGTAGGAGGAGGTCCTAGCAAGGGGCGAGCAAGCCCCTTGTTCCCTTGGCAGAGACTGGGCTGTGCACACAGAGGCCTGCCAGCAGTGAAGACAGTGCGGGCAGCAAGGGGGTGTGGCAGGCAGCACAGAGGTGGCAGGAGTCCTGCTTGAGAGAAGGGGCCTTACGGTTTTGTGCTCAGGCCCCAGTGGCCCCGGGCACACACAGCCTCTGGACCTGCAGCTTCCCAGCAGTGCAAGAGACACACAGGCAACCGCCTGGGGCCTACTCGAATGAACTGTGCTCTGTTGAGGCCCTGCTGGCTGGCAGTGGCCTAGGCCAGAACAGGCCCTAGGGCTGGCTTTGGCCTGCCATCCACGTTCCTCACTCGGGCCGTTCTGCCTGTCAGACCCACACTCCCTCGAAGTGTGCTCCTGAGGCCCTTGGACAGTTGGGGGAAGTGGAGGCTCTCCCAGCATGGGAGGCCTGCCTAGCACATTGCTCTGGGTCCAAAGAGGATTCCCTGCACCGCGGGCACCGGGGCTACATTTTCTGCACACAGGAGACACTTGGCACACACAGTGTTTGCCCATGGAAAGCGGGGTGCCAGGGAGGCACCCACCTGGGATGTATGGCCCTCTCCCATAGACGCCCTCCATGCAGCAGGCTGTCGTGGATTCGGCTGCAGGCCTTTGTGGCTGGAGAGACAGCAGCTCCTCTGGAGGCTCTGGGTCAGTGTGCACTCCCGTTCGAGGAAACGAGGCCTGTGGGGTGAGGTCCTTGCAAAGAATGGCAAGCAGCCTGCTCCTTTCGATGAGATGCACGTGGGGTGAGAGAGGCTTGGCAGCAGTGAAGAAGCAAGAGGGGCATCCAGGGAGGGGATGTGCATGCAGCTCGGAGGCCCCGGATCTCCTGCTTCCCAACCAGGGAAGGCCGGCTAGGCCCACCAGGCCCCATTCCCAAGTGCACACCCAGCTTCTGGATCGGCCCTTTCCCAGCCCTGAAAACACACACAGGCCATACCCTGAGCCCTGCCGAGGGGGACCTTTGCTCCCCGGGTGGGCCGAATGGCACGACTGTGTGAGGGCAGAGAAGGCGCCAGGAGGCCTTCAGGGAGCTGCCAGAGCAGAGCAGTGCTCAGGAAAAGGCACTCTTCTTTCTGCAGGCTGGATGCACCCTCGAGTTTCTGCTTGAGGCAGAGAGAGCTGAGCTAGGCGATTCCCTGGCTGAAGGCAAAGCAGAGAGTTTTTCGGTGGAGCGAGGGCTCCATCTTCTGGCCGGCAAGCATGGAAGGTAAAGCCTGGCTGCCACTGAGTTCCTGAGCAGGTTTCCAAGCTGGAGGCCCTGTGGCTCTACAAGCTCGAGAGTCCTGCCTAGGACTTGCCTCTGGCAACAGAGTGGGGGCCAAGGGCCTGTGGGCTGCAGGGTGCTCGGAAGCCGCAGGGGAGGCTTTGGGCACCCAGTGCTCTGTGATGGACAACGCTGCAGACCTGAGCCTCCAGGAACTCCTGCAGGGCTTTGGAGTGGGAAAGCTGTCCTTAGCAGAAGGCTCCCTGCCCAGGGCTGCAGGCCTTTGTGGCTGGCTCAGCTGCAGCTTCCTTGCAGGCTGCTGGTCCAGGGGCGTGTGTGCCCTGGTCCAGAGTGCTGTAGGAGGAGGTCCTAGCAAGGGGCGAGCAAGCCCCTTGTTCCCTTGGCAGAGACTGGGCTGTGCACACAGAGGCCTGCCAGCAGTGAAGACAGTGCGGGCAGCAAGGGGGTGTGGCAGGCAGCACAGAGGTGGCAGGAGTCCTGCTTGAGAGTGGGGTCCTGACGGTTTTGTGCTCAGGCCCCAGTGGCCCCGGGCACACACAGCCTCTGGACCTGCAGCTTCCCAGCAGTGCAAGAGACACACAGGCAACCCCTGGGGCCTACTCGAATGAACTGTGCTCTGTTGAGGCCCTGCTGGCTGGCAGTGGCCTAGGCCAGAACAGGCCCTAGAGCTGGCTTTGGCCTGCCATCCACGTTCCTCACTCGGGCCGTTCTGCCTGTCAGACCCACACTCCCTCGAAGTGTGCTCCTGAGGCCCTTGGACAGTTGGGGGAAGTGGAGGCTCTCCCAGCATGGGAGGCCTGCCTAGCACATTGCTCTGGGTCCAAAGAGGATTCCCTGCACCGCGGGCACCGGGGCTACATTTTCTGCACACAGGAGACACTTGGCACACACAGTGTTTGCCCATGGAAAGCGGGGTGCCAGGGAGGCACCCACCTGGGATGTATGGCCCTCTCCCATAGACGCCCTCCATGCAGCAGGCTGTCGTGGATTCGGCTGCAGGCCTTTGTGGCTGGAGAGACAGCAGCTCCTCTGGAGGCTCTGGGTCAGTGTGCACTCCCGTTCGAGGAAACGAGGCCTGTGGGGTGAGGGCCTTGCAAAGAATGGCAAGCAGCCTGCTCCTTTCGATGAGATGCACGTGGGGTGAGAGAGGCTTGGCAGCAGCGAAGAAGCAAGAGGGGCATCCAGGGAGGGGATGTGCATGCAGCTCGGAGGCCCCGGATCTCCTGCTTCCCAACCAGGGAAGGCCGGCTAGGCCCACCAGGCCCCATTCCCAAGTGCACACCCAGCTTCTGGATCGGCCCTTTCCCAGCCCTGAAAACACACACAGGCCATACCCTGAGCCCTGCCGAGGGGGACCTTTGCTCCCCGGGTGGGCCGAATGGCACGACTGTGTGAGGGCAGAGAAGGCCCCATGAGGCTTTCAGGGAGCTGCCAGAGCAGAGCAGTGCTCAGGAAAAGGCACTCTTCTTTCTGCAGGCTGGATGCACCCTCGAGTTTCTGCTTGAGGCAGAGAGAGCTGAGCTAGGCGATTCCCTGGCTGAAGGCAAAGCAGAGAGTTTTTCGGTGGAGCGAGGGCTCCATCTGCTAGCCGCCAAGCATGGAAGGTGAAGCCTGGCTGCCACTGAGTTCCTGAGCAGGTTTCCAAGCTGGAGGCCCTGTGGCTCTACAAGCTCGAGAGTCCTGCCTAGGACTTGCCTCTGGCAACAGAGTGGGGGCCAAGGGCCTGTGGGCTGCAGGGTGCTCGGAAGCTGCAGGGGAGGCTTTGGGCACCCAGTGCTCTGTGATGGACAACGCTGCAGGCCTGAGCCTCCAGGAACTCCTGCAGGGCTTTGGAGTGGGAAAGCTGTCCTTAGCAGAAGGCTCCCTGCCCAGGGCTGCAGGCCTTTGTGGCTGGCTCAGCTGCAGCTTCCTTGCAGGCTGCTGGTCCAGGGGCGTGTGTGCCCTGGTCCAGAGTGCTGTAGGAGGAGGTCCTAGCAAGGGGCGAGCAAGCCCCTTGTTCCCTTGGCAGAGACTGGGCTGTGCACACAGAGACCTGCCAGCAGTGAAGACAGTGCGGGCAGCAAGGGGGTGTGGCAGGCAGCACAGAGGTGGCAGGAGTCCTGCTTGAGAGAAGGGGCCTTACGGTTTTGTGCTCAGGCCCCAGTGGCCCCGGGCACACACAGCCTCTGGACCTGCAGCTTCCCAGCAGTGCAAGAGACACACAGGCAACCGCCTGGGGCCTACTCGAATGAACTGTGCTCTGTTGAGGCCCTGCTGGCTGGCAGTGGCCTAGGCCAGAACAGGCCCTAGGGCTGGCTTTGGCCTGCCATCCACGTTCCTCACTCGGGCCGTTCTGCCTGTCAGACCCACACTCCCTCGAAGTGTGCTCCTGAGGCCCTTGGACAGTTGGGGGAAGTGGAGGCTCTCCCAGCATGGGAGGCCTGCCTAGCACATTGCTCTGGGTCCAAAGAGGATTCCCTGCACCACGGGCACCGGGGCTACATTTTCTGCACACAGGAGACACTTGGCACACACAGTGTTTGCCCATGGAAAGCGGGGTGCCAGAGAGGCACCCACCTGGGATGTATGGCCCTCTCCCATAGACGCCCTCCATGCAGCAGGCTGTCGTGGATTCGGCTGCAGGCCTTTGTGGCTGGAGAGACAGCAGCTCCTCTGGAGGCTCTGGGTCAGTGTGCACTCCCGTTCGAGGAAACGAGGCCTGTGGGGTGAGGTCCTTGCAAAGAATGGCAAGCAGCCTGCTCCTTTCGATGAGATGCATGTGGGGTGAGAGAGGCTTGGCAGCAGCGAAGAAGCAAGAGGGGCATCCAGGGAGGGGATGTGCATGCAGCTCGGAGGCCCCAGATCTCCTGCTTCCCAACCAGGGAAGGCCGGCTATGCCCACCAGGCCCCATTCCCAAGTGCACACCCAGCTTCTGGATCGGCCCTTTCCCAGCCCTGAAAACACACACAGGCCATACCCTGAGCCCTGCTCCCCGTGGACCTTAGCTCCCCGGGTGGGCCGAATGGCACGACTGTGTGAGGGCAGAGAAGGCACCAGGAGGCTTTCAGGGAGCTGCCAGAGCAGAGCAGTGCTCAGGAAAAGGCACTCTTCTTTCTGCAGGCTGGATGCACCCTGGAGTTTCTGCTTGAGGCAGAGAGAGCTGAGCTAGGCGATTCCCTGGCTGAAGGCAAAGCAGAGAGTTTTTCGGTGGAGCGAGGGCTCCATCTGCTAGCCGCCAAGCATGGAAGGTGAAGCCTGGCTGCCACTGAGTTCCTGAGCAGGTTTCCAAGCTGGAGGCCCTGTGGCTCTACAAGCTCGAGAGTCCTGCCTAGGACTTGCCTCTGGCAACAGAGTGGGGGCCAAGGGCCTGTGGGCTGCAGGGTGCTCGGAAGCCGCAGGGGAGGCTTTGGGCACCCAGTGCTCTGTGATGGACAACGCTGCAGACCTGAGCCTCCAGGAACTCCTGCAGGGCTTTGGAGTGGGAAAGCTGTCCTTAGCAGAAGGCTCCCTGCCCAGGGCTGCAGGCCTTTGTGGCTGGCTCAGCTGCAGCTTCCTTGCAGGCTGCTGGTCCAGGGGCGTGTGTGCCCTGGTCCAGAGTGCTGTAGGAGGAGGTCCTAGCAAGGGGCGAGCAAGCCTCTTGTTCCCTTGGCAGAGACTGGGCTGTGCACACAGAGGCCTGCCAGCAGTGAAGACAGTGCGGGCAGCAAGGGGGTGTGGCAGGCAGCACAGAGGTGGCAGGAGTCCTGCTTGAGAGTGGGGTCCTGACGGTTTTGTGCTCAGGCCCCAGTGGCCCCGGGCACACACAGCCTCTGGACCTGCAGCTTCCCAGCAGTGCAAGAGACACACAGGCAACCGCCTGGGGCCTACTCGAATGAACTGTGCTCTGTTGAGGCCCTGCTGGCTGGCAGTGGCCTAGGCCAGAACAGGCCCTAGGGCTGGCTTTGGCCTGCCATCCACGTTCCTCACTCGGGCCGTTCTGCCTGTCAGACCCACACTCCCTCGAAGTGTGCTCCTGAGGCCCTTGGACAGTTGGGGGAAGTGGAGGCTCTCCCAGCATGGGAGGCCTGCCTAGCACATTGCTCTGGGTCCAAAGAGGATTCCCTGCACCGCGGGCACCGGGGCTACATTTTCTGCACACAGGAGACACTTGGCACACACAGTGTTTGCCCATGGAAAGCGGGGTGCCAGAGAGGCACGCACCTGGGATGTATGGCCCTCTCCCATAGACGCCCTCCATGCAGCAGGCTGTCGTGGATTCGGCTGCAGGCCTTTGTGGCTGGAGAGACAGCAGCTCCTCTGGAGGCTCTGGGTCAGTGTGCACTCCCGTTTGAGGAAACGAGGCCTGTGGGGTGAGGTCCTTGCAAAGAATGGCAAGCAGCCTGCTCCTTTCGATGAGACGCACGTGGGGTGAGAGAGGCTTGGCAGCAGCGAAGAAGCAAGAGGGGCATCCAGGGAGGGGATGTGCATGCAGCTCGGAGGCCCCAGATCTCCTGCTTCCCAACCAGGGAAGGCCGGCTAGGCCCACCAGGCCCCATTCCCAAGTGCACACCCAGCTTCTGGATCGGCCCTTTCCCAGCCCTGAAAACACACACAGGCCATACCCTGAGCCCTGCCGAGGGGGACCTTTGCTCCCCGGGTGGGCCGAATGGCACGACTGTGTGAGGGCAGAGAAGGCGCCAGGAGGCCTTCAGGGAGCTGCCAGAGCAGAGCAGTGCTCAGGAAAAGGCACTCTTCTTTCTGCAGGCTGGATGCACCCTCGAGTTTCTGCTTGAGGCAGAGAGAGCTGAGCTAGGCGATTCCCTGGCTGAAGGCAAAGCAGAGAGTTTTTCGGTGGAGCGAGGGCTCCATCTGCTGGCCGCCAAGCATGGAAGGTAAAGCCTGGCTGCCACTGAGTTCCTGAGCAGGTTTCCAAGCTGGAGGCCCTGTGGCTCTACAAGCTCGAGAGTCCTGCCTAGGACTTGCCTCTGGCAACAGAGTGGGGGCCAAGGGCCTGTGGGCTGCAGGGTGCTCGGAAGCCGCAGGGGAGGCTTTGGGCACCCAGTGCTCTGTGATGGACAACGCTGCAGACCTGAGCCTCCAGGAACTCCTGCAGGGCTTTGGTGTGGGAAAGCTGTCCTTAGCAGAAGGCTCCCTGCCCAGGGCTGCAGGCCTTTGTGGCTGGCTCAGCTGCAGCTTCCTTGCAGGCTGCTGGTCCAGGGGCGTGTGTGCCCTGGTCCAGAGTGCTGTAGGAGGAGGTCCTAGCAAGGGGCGAGCAAGCCCCTTGTTCCCTTGGCAGAGACTGGGCTGTGCACACAGAGGCCTGCCAGCAGTGAAGACAGTGCGGGCAGCAAGGGGGTGTGGCAGGCAGCACAGAGGTGGCAGGAGTCCTGCTTGAGAGTGGGGTCCTGACGGTTTTGTGCTCAGGCCCCAGTGGCCCCGGGCACACACAGCCTCTGGACCTGCAGCTTCCCAGCAGTGCAAGAGACACACAGGCAACCCCTGGGGCCTACTCGAATGAACTGTGCTCTGTTGAGGCCCTGCTGGCTGGCAGTGGCCTAGGCCAGAACAGGCCCTAGAGCTGGCTTTGGCCTGCCATCCACGTTCCTCACTCGGGCCGTTCTGCCTGTCAGACCCACACTCCCTCGAAGTGTGCTCCTGAGGCCCTTGGACAGTTGGGGGAAGTGGAGGCTCTCCCAGCATGGGAGGCCTGCCTAGCACATTGCTCTGGGTCCAAAGAGGATTCCCTGCACCGCGGGCACCGGGGCTACATTTTCTGCACACAGGAGACACTTGGCACACACAGTGTTTGCCCATGGAAAGCGGGGTGCCAGGGAGGCACCCACCTGGGATGTATGGCCCTCTCCCATAGACGCCCTCCATGCAGCAGGCTGTCGTGGATTCGGCTGCAGGCCTTTGTGGCTGGAGAGACAGCAGCTCCTCTGGAGGCTCTGGGTCAGTGTGCACTCCCGTTCGAGGAAACGAGGCCTGTGGGGTGAGGGCCATGCAAAGAATGGCAAGCAGCCTGCTCCTTTCGATGAGATGCACGTGGGGTGAGAGAGGCTTGGCAGCAGCGAAGAAGCAAGAGGGGCATCCAGGGAGGGGATGTGCATGCAGCTCGGAGGCCCCGGATCTCCTGCTTCCCAACCAGGGAAGGCCGGCTAGGCCCACCAGGCCCCATTCCCAAGTGCACACCCAGCTTCTGGATCGGCCCTTTCCCAGCCCTGAAAACACACACAGGCCATACCCTGAGCCCTGCCGAGGGGGACCTTTGCTCCCCGGGTGGGCCGAATGGCACGACTGTGTGAGGGCAGAGAAGGCCCCATGAGGCTTTCAGGGAGCTGCCAGAGCAGAGCAGTGCTCAGGAAAAGGCACTCTTCTTTCTGCAGGCTGGATGCACCCTCGAGTTTCTGCTTGAGGCAGAGAGAGCTGAGCTAGGCGATTCCCTGGCTGAAGGCAAAGCAGAGAGTTTTTCGGTGGAGCGAGGGCTCCATCTGCTAGCCGCCAAGCATGGAAGGTGAAGCCTGGCTGCCACTGAGTTCCTGAGCAGGTTTCCAAGCTGGAGGCCCTGTGGCTCTACAAGCTCGAGAGTCCTGCCTAGGACTTGCCTCTGGCAACAGAGTGGGGGCCAAGGGCCTGTGGGCTGCAGGGTGCTCGGAAGCTGCAGGGGAGGCTTTGGGCACCCAGTGCTCTGTGATGGACAACGCTGCAGGCCTGAGCCTCCAGGAACTCCTGCAGGGCTTTGGAGTGGGAAAGCTGTCCTTAGCAGAAGGCTCCCTGCCCAGGGCTGCAGGCCTTTGTGGCTGGCTCAGCTGCAGCTTCCTTGCAGGCTGCTGGTCCAGGGGCGTGTGTGCCCTGGTCCAGAGTGCTGTAGGAGGAGGTCCTAGCAAGGGGCGAGCAAGCCCCTTGTTCCCTTGGCAGAGACTGGGCTGTGCACACAGAGACCTGCCAGCAGTGAAGACAGTGCGGGCAGCAAGGGGGTGTGGCAGGCAGCACAGAGGTGGCAGGAGTCCTGCTTGAGAGAAGGGGCCTTACGGTTTTGTGCTCAGGCCCCAGTGGCCCCGGGCACACACAGCCTCTGGACCTGCAGCTTCCCAGCAGTGCAAGAGACACACAGGCAACCGCCTGGGGCCTACTCGAATGAACTGTGCTCTGTTGAGGCCCTGCTGGCTGGCAGTGGCCTAGGCCAGAACAGGCCCTAGGGCTGGCTTTGGCCTGCCATCCACGTTCCTCACTCGGGCCGTTCTGCCTGTCAGACCCACACTCCCTCGAAGTGTGCTCCTGAGGCCCTTGGACAGTTGGGGGAAGTGGAGGCTCTCCCAGCATGGGAGGCCTGCCTAGCACATTGCTCTGGGTCCAAAGAGGATTCCCTGCACCACGGGCACCGGGGCTACATTTTCTGCACACAGGAGACACTTGGCACACACAGTGTTTGCCCATGGAAAGCGGGGTGCCAGAGAGGCACCCACCTGGGATGTATGGCCCTCTCCCATAGACGCCCTCCATGCAGCAGGCTGTCGTGGATTCGGCTGCAGGCCTTTGTGGCTGGAGAGACAGCAGCTCCTCTGGAGGCTCTGGGTCAGTGTGCACTCCCGTTCGAGGAAACGAGGCCTGTGGGGTGAGGTCCTTGCAAAGAATGGCAAGCAGCCTGCTCCTTTCGATGAGATGCACGTGGGGTGAGAGAGGCTTGGCAGCAGCGAAGAAGCAAGAGGGGCATCCAGGGAGGGGATGTGCATGCAGCTCGGAGGCCCCAGATCTCCTGCTTCCCAACCAGGGAAGGCCGGCTATGCCCACCAGGCCCCATTCCCAAGTGCACACCCAGCTTCTGGATCGGCCCTTTCCCAGCCCTGAAAACACACACAGGCCATACCCTGAGCCCTGCTCCCCGTGGACCTTAGCTCCCCGGGTGGGCCGAATGGCACGACTGTGTGAGGGCAGAGAAGGCACCAGGAGGCTTTCAGGGAGCTGCCAGAGCAGAGCAGTGCTCAGGAAAAGGCACTCTTCTTTCTGCAGGCTGGATGCACCCTGGAGTTTCTGCTTGAGGCAGAGAGAGCTCAGCTAGGCGATTCCCTGGCTGAAGGCAAAGCAGAGAGTTTTTCGGTGGAGCGAGGGCTCCATCTGCTAGCCGCCAAGCATGGAAGGTGAAGCCTGGCTGCCACTGAGTTCCTGAGCAGGTTTCCAAGCTGGAGGCCCTGTGGCTCTACAAGCTCGAGAGTCCTGCCTAGGACTTGCCTCTGGCAACAGAGTGGGGGCCAAGGGCCTGTGGGCTGCAGGGTGCTCGGAAGCCGCAGGGGAGGCTTTGGGCACCCAGTGCTCTGTGATGGACAACGCTGCAGACCTGAGCCTCCAGGAACTCCTGCAGGGCTTTGGAGTGGGAAAGCTGTCCTTAGCAGAAGGCTCCCTGCCCAGGGCTGCAGGCCTTTGTGGCTGGCTCAGCTGCAGCTTCCTTGCAGGCTGCTGGTCCAGGGGCGTGTGTGCCCTGGTCCAGAGTGCTGTAGGAGGAGGTCCTAGCAAGGGGCGAGCAAGCCTCTTGTTCCCTTGGCAGAGACTGGGCTGTGCACACAGAGGCCTGCCAGCAGTGAAGACAGTGCGGGCAGCAAGGGGGTGTGGCAGGCAGCACAGAGGTGGCAGGAGTCCTGCTTGAGAGTGGGGTCCTGACGGTTTTGTGCTCAGGCCCCAGTGGCCCCGGGCACACACAGCCTCTGGACCTGCAGCTTCCCAGCAGTGCAAGAGACACACAGGCAACCGCCTGGGGCCTACTCGAATGAACTGTGCTCTGTTGAGGCCCTGCTGGCTGGCAGTGGCCTAGGCCAGAACAGGCCCTAGGGCTGGCTTTGGCCTGCCATCCACGTTCCTCACTCGGGCCGTTCTGCCTGTCAGACCCACACTCCCTCGAAGTGTGCTCCTGAGGCCCTTGGACAGTTGGGGGAAGTGGAGGCTCTCCCAGCATGGGAGGCCTGCCTAGCACATTGCTCTGGGTCCAAAGAGGATTCCCTGCACCGCGGGCACCGGGGCTACATTTTCTGCACACAGGAGACACTTGGCACACACAGTGTTTGCCCATGGAAAGCGGGGTGCCAGAGAGGCACGCACCTGGGATGTATGGCCCTCTCCCATAGACGCCCTCCATGCAGCAGGCTGTCGTGGATTCGGCTGCAGGCCTTTGTGGCTGGAGAGACAGCAGCTCCTCTGGAGGCTCTGGGTCAGTGTGCACTCCCGTTTGAGGAAACGAGGCCTGTGGGGTGAGGTCCTTGCAAAGAATGGCAAGCAGCCTGCTCCTTTCGATGAGACGCACGTGGGGTGAGAGAGGCTTGGCAGCAGCGAAGAAGCAAGAGGGGCATCCAGGGAGGGGATGTGCATGCAGCTCGGAGGCCCCAGATCTCCTGCTTCCCAACCAGGGAAGGCCGGCTATGCCCACCAGGCCTCATTCCCAAGTGCACACCCAGCTTCTGGATCGGCCCTTTCCCAGCCCTGAAAACACACACAGGCCATACCCTGAGCCCTGCCGAGGGGGACCTTTGCTCCCCGGGTGGGCCGAATGGCACGACTGTGTGAGGGCAGAGAAGGCGCCAGGAGGCCTTCAGGGAGCTGCCAGAGCAGAGCAGTGCTCAGGAAAAGGCACTCTTCTTTCTGCAGGCTGGATGCACCCTCGAGTTTCTGCTTGAGGCAGAGAGAGCTGAGCTAGGCGATTCCCTGGCTGAAGGCAAAGCAGAGAGTTTTTCGGTGGAGCGAGGGCTCCATCTGCTGGCCGGCAAGCATGGAAGGTAAAGCCTGGCTGCCACTGAGTTCCTGAGCAGGTTTCCAAGCTGGAGGCCCTGTGGCTCTACAAGCTCGAGAGTCCTGCCTAGGACTTGCCTCTGGCAACAGAGTGGGGGCCAAGGGCCTGTGGGCTGCAGGGTGCTCGGAAGCCGCAGGGGAGGCTTTGGGCACCCAGTGCTCTGTGATGGACAACGCTGCAGACCTGAGCCTCCAGGAACTCCTGCAGGCCTTTGGAGTGGGAAAGCTGTGCTTAGCAGAAGGCTCCCTGCCCAGGGCTGCAGGCCTTTGTGGCTGGCTCAGCTGCAGCTTCCTTGCAGGCTGCTGGTCCAGGGGCGTGTGTGCCCTGGTCCAGAGTGCTGTAGGAGAAGGTCCTAGCAAGGGGCGAGCAAGCCCCTTGTTCCCTTGGCAGAGACTGGGCTGTGCACACAGAGGCCTGCCAGCAGTGAAGACAGTGCGGGCAGCAAGGGGGTGTGGCAGGCAGCACAGAGGTGGCAGGAGTCCTGCTTGAGAGAAGGGGCCTTACGGTTTTGTGCTCAGGCCCCAGTGGCCCCGGGCACACACAGCCTCTGGACCTGCAGCTTCCCAGCAGTGCAAGAGACACACAGGCAACCCCTGGGGCCTACTCGAATGAACTGTGCTCTGTTGAGGCCCTGCTGGCTGGCAGTGGCCTAGGCCAGAACAGGCCCTAGGGCTGGCTTTGGCCTGCCATCCACATTCCTCACTCGGGCCGTTCTGCCTGTCAGACCCACACTCCCTCGAAGTGTGCTCCTGAGGCCCTTGGACAGTTGGGGGAAGTGGAGGCTCTCCCAGCATGGGAGGCCTGCCTAGCACATTGCTCTGGGTCCAAAGAGGATTCCCTGCACCGCGGGCACCGGGGCTACATTTTCTGCACACAGGAGACACTTGGCACACACAGTGTTTGCCCATGGAAAGCGGGGTGACAGAGAGGCACCCACCTGGGATGTATGGCCATCTCCCATAGACGCCCTCCATGCAGCAGGCTGTCATGGATTCGGCTGCACGCCTTTGTGGCTGGAGAGACAGCAGCTCCTCTGGAGGCTCTGGGTCAGTGTGCACTCCCGTTGGAGCAAACGAGGCCTGTGGGGTGAGGTCCTTGCAAAGAATGGCAAGCAGCCTGCTCCTTTCGATGAGATGCACGTGGGGTGAGAGAGGCTTGGCAGTAGCGAAGAAGCAAGAGGGGCATCCAGGGAGGGGATGTGCATGCAGCTCGGAGGCCCCAGATCTCCTGCTTCCCAACCAGGGAAGGCCGGCTATGCCCACCAGGCCCCATTCCCAAGTGCACACCCAGCTTCTGGATCGGCCCTTTCCCAGCCCTGAAAACACACACAGGCCATACCCTGAGCCCTGCCGAGGGGGACCTTTGCTCCCCGGTTGGGCCGAATGGCACGACTGTGTGAGGGCAGAGAAGGCGCCAGGAGGCCTTCAGGGAGCTGCCAGAGCAGAGCAGTGCTCAGGAAAAGGCACTCTTCTTTCTGCAGGCTGGATGCACCCTCGAGTTTCTGCTTGAGGCAGAGAGAGCTGAGCTAGGCGATTCCCTGGCTGACGGCAAAGCAGAGAGTTTTTCGGTGGAGCGAGGGCTCCATCTGCTGGCCGGCAAGCATGGAAGGTAAAGCCTGGCTGCCACTGAGTTCCTGAGCAGGTTTCCAAGCTGGAGGCCCTGTGGCTCTACAAGCTCGAGAGTCCTGCCTAGGACTTGCCTCTGGCAACAGAGTGGGGGCCAAGGGCCTGTGGGCTGCAGGGTGCTCGGAAGCCGCAGGGGAGGCTTTGGGCACCCAGTGCTCTGTGATGGACAACGCTGCAGGCCTGAGGCTCCAGGAACTCCTGCAGGGCTTTGGAGTGGGAAAGCTGTCCTTAGCAGAAGGCTCCCTGCCCAGGGCTGCAGGCCTTTGTGGCTGGCTCAGCTGCAGCTTCCTTGCAGGCTGCTGGTCCAGGGGCGTGTGTGCCCTGGTCCAGAGTGCTGTAGGAGAAGGTCCTAGCAAGGGGTGAGCAAGCCCCTTGTTCCCTTGGCAGAGACTGGGCTGTGCACACAGAGGCCTGCCAGCAGTGAAGACAGTGCGGGCAGCAAGGGGGTGTGGCAGGCAGCACAGAGGTGGCAGGAGTCCTGCTTGAGAGAAGGGGCCTTACGGTTTTGTGCTCAGGCCCCAGTGGCCCCGGGCACACACAGCCTCTGGACCTGCAGCTTCCCAGCAGTGCAAGAGACACACAGGCAACCGCCTGGGGCCTACTCGAATGAACTGTGCTCTGTTGAGGCCCTGCTGGCTGGCAGTGGCCTAGGCCAGAACAGGCCCTAGGGCTGGCTTTGGCCTGCCATCCACGTTCCTCACTCGGGCCGTTCTGCCTGTCAGACCCACACTCCCTCGAAGTGTGCTCCTGAGGCCCTTGGACAGTTGGGGGAAGTGGAGGCTCTCCCAGCATGGGAGGCCTGCCTAGCACATTGCTCTGGGTCCAAAGAGGATTCCCTGCACCGCGGGCACCGGGGCTACATTTTCTGCACACAGGAGACACTTGGCACACACAGTGTTTGCCCATGGAAAGCGGGGTGCCAGAGAGGCACCCACCTGGGATGTATGGCCCTCTCCCATAGACGCCCTCCATGCAGCAGGTTGTCGTGGATTCAGCTGCAGGCCTTTGTGGCTGGAGAGACAGCAGCTCCTCTGGAGGCTCTGGGTCAGTGTGCACTCCCGTTCGAGGAAATGAGGCCTGTGGGGTGAGGTCCTTGCAAAGAATGGCAAGCAGCCTGCTCCTTTCGATGAGATGCACGTGGGGTGAGAGAGGCTTGGCAGCAGCGAAGAAGCAAGAGGGGCATCCAGGGAGGGGATGTGCATGCAGCTCGGAGGCCCCAGATCTCCTGCTTCCCAACCAGGGAAGGCCGGCTATGCCCACCAGGCCCCATTCCCAAGTGCACACCCAGCTTCTGGATCGGCCCTTTCCCAGCCCTGAAAACACACACAGGCCATACCCTGAGCCCTGCCGAGGGGGACCTTTGCTCCCCGGGTGGGCCGAATGGCACGACTGTGTGAGGGCAGAGAAGGCGCCAGGAGGCCTTCAGGGAGCTGCCAGAGCAGAGCAGTGCTCAGGAAAAGGCACTCTTCTTTCTGCAGGCTGGATGCACCCTCGAGTTTCTGCTTGAGGCAGAGAGAGCTGAGCTAGGCGATTCCCTGGCTGAAGGCAAAGCAGAGAGTTTTTCGGTGGAGCGAGGGCTCCATCTGCTGGCCGGCAAGCATGGAAGGTAAAGCCTGGCTGCCACTGAGTTCCTGAGCAGGTTTCCAAGCTGGAGGCCCTGTGGCTCTACAAGCTCGAGAGTCCTGCCTAGGACTTGCCTCTGGCAACAGAGTGGGGGCCAAGGGCCTGTGGGCTGCAGGGTGCTCGGAAGCCGCAGGGGAGGCTTTGGGCACCCAGTGCTCTGTGATGGACAACGCTGCAGACCTGAGCCTCCAGGAACTCCTGCAGGCCTTTGGAGTGGGAAAGCTGTGCTTAGCAGAAGGCTCCCTGCCCAGGGCTGCAGGCCTTTGTGGCTGGCTCAGCTGCAGCTTCCTTGCAGGCTGCTGGTCCAGGGGCGTGTGTGCCCTGGTCCAGAGTGCTGTAGGAGAAGGTCCTAGCAAGGGGCGAGCAAGCCCCTTGTTCCCTTGGCAGAGACTGGGCTGTGCACACAGAGGCCTGCCAGCAGTGAAGACAGTGCGGGCAGCAAGGGGGTGTGGCAGGCAGCACAGAGGTGGCAGGAGTCCTGCTTGAGAGAAGGGGCCTTACGGTTTTGTGCTCAGGCCCCAGTGGCCCCGGGCACACACAGCCTCTGGACCTGCAGCTTCCCAGCAGTGCAAGAGACACACAGGCAACCCCTGGGGCCTACTCGAATGAACTGTGCTCTGTTGAGGCCCTGCTGGCTGGCAGTGGCCTAGGCCAGAACAGGCCCTAGGGCTGGCTTTGGCCTGCCATCCACGTTCCTCACTCGGGCCGTTCTGCCTGTCAGACCCACACTCCCTCGAAGTGTGCTCCTGAGGCCCTTGGACAGTTGGGGGAAGTGGAGGCTCTCCCAGCATGGGAGGCCTGCCTAGCACATTGCTCTGGGTCCAAAGAGGATTCCCTGCACCGCGGGCACCGGGGCTACATTTTCTGCACACAGGAGACACTTGGCACACACAGTGTTTGCCCATGGAAAGCGGGGTGACAGAGAGGCACCCACCTGGGATGTATGGCCATCTCCCATAGACGCCCTCCATGCAGCAGGCTGTCATGGATTCGGCTGCACGCCTTTGTGGCTGGAGAGACAGCAGCTCCTCTGGAGGCTCTGGGTCAGTGTGCACTCCCGTTCGAGGAAACGAGGCCTGTGGGGTGAGGTCCTTGCAAAGAATGGCAAGCAGCCTGCTCCTTTCGATGAGATGCACGTGGGGTGAGAGAGGCTTGGCAGCAGCGAAGAAGCAAGAGGGGCATCCAGGGAGGGGATGTGCATGCAGCTCGGAGGCCCCAGATCTCCTGCTTCCCAACCAGGGAAGGCCGGCTATGCCCACCAGGCCCCATTCTCAAGTGCACACCCAGCTTCTGGATCGGCCCCTTCCCAGCCCTGAAAACACACACAGGCCATACCCTGAGCCCTGCTCCCCGTGGACCTTAGCTCCCCGGGTGGGCCGAATAGCACGACTGTGTGAGGGCAGAGAAGGCACCAGGAGGCTTTCAGGGAGCTGCCAGAGCAGAGCAGTGCTCAGGAAAAGGCACTCTTCTTTCTGCAGGCTGGATGCACCCTCGAGTTTCTGCTTGAGGCAGAGAGAGCTGAGCTAGGCGATTCCCTGGCTGAAGGCAAAGCAGAGAGTTTTTCGGTGGAGCGAGGGCTCCATCTGCTGGCCGGCAAGCATGGAAGGTAAAGCCTGGCTGCCACTGAGTTCCTGAGCAGGTTTCCAAGCTGGAGGCCCTGTGGCTCTACAAGCTCGAGAGTCCTGCCTAGGACTTGCCTCTGGCAACAGAGTGGGGGCCAAGGGCCTGTGGGCTGCAGGGTGCTCGGAGGCCGCAGGGGAGGCTTTGGGCACCCAGTGCTCTGTGATGGACAACGCTGCAGACCTGAGCCTCCAGGAACTCCTGCAGGGCTTTGGAGTGGGAAAGCTGTCCTTAGCAGAAGGCTCCCTGCCCAGGGCTGCAGGCCTTTGTGGCTGGCTCAGCTGCAGCTTCCTTGCAGGCTGCTGGTCCAGGGGCGTGTGTGCCCTGGTCCAGAGTGCTGTAGGAGGAGGTCCTAGCAAGGGGCGAGCAAGCCCCTTGTTCCCTTGGCAGAGACTGGGCTGTGCACACAGAGGCCTGCCAGCAGTGAAGACAGTGCGGGCAGCAAGGGGGTGTGGCAGGCAGCACAGAGGTGGCAGGAGTCCTGCTTGAGAGTGGGGTCCTGACGGTTTTGTGCTCAGGCCCCAGTGGCCCCGGGCACACACAGCCTCTGGACCTGCAGCTTCCCAGCAGTGCAAGAGACACACAGGCAACCCCTGGGGCCTACTCGAATGAACTGTGCTCTGTTGAGGCCCTGCTGGCTGGCAGTGGCCTAGGCCAGAACAGGCCCTAGAGCTGGCTTTGGCCTGCCATCCACGTTCCTCACTCGGGCCGTTCTGCCTGTCAGACCCACACTCCCTCGAAGTGTGCTCCTGAGGCCCTTGGACAGTTGGGGGAAGTGGAGGCTCTCCCAGCATGGGAGGCCTGCCTAGCACATTGCTCTGGGTCCAAAGAGGATTCCCTGCACCGCGGGCACCGGGGCTACATTTTCTGCACACAGGAGACACTTGGCACACACAGTGTTTGCCCATGGAAAGCGGGGTGCCAGGGAGGCACCCACCTGGGATGTATGGCCCTCTCCCATAGACGCCCTTCATGCAGCAGGCTGTCGTGGATTCGGCTGCAGGCCTTTGTGGCTGGAGAGACAGCAGCTCCTCTGGAGGCTCTGGGTCAGTGTGCACTCCCGTTCGAGGAAACGAGGCCTGTGGGGTGAGGTCCTTGCAAAGAATGGCAAGCAGCCTGCTCCTTTCGATGAGATGCATGTGGGGTGAGAGAGGCTTGGCAGCAGCGAAGAAGCAAGAGGGGCATCCAGGGAGGGGATGTGCATGCAGCTCGGAGGCCCCAGATCTCCTGCTTCCCAACCAGGGAAGGCCGGCTATGCCCACCAGGCCCCATTCCCAAGTGCACACCCAGCTTCTGGATCGGCCCTTTCCCAGCCCTGAAAACACACACAGGCCATACCCTGAGCCATGCCGAGGGGGACCTTTGCTCCCCGGGTGGGCAGAATGGCACGACTGTGTGAGGGCAGAGAAGGCCCCAGGAGGCTTTCAGGGAGCTGCCAGAGCAGAGCAGTGCTCAGGAAAAGGCACTCTTCTTTCTGCAGGCTGGATGCACCCTCGAGTTTCTGCTTGAGGCAGAGAGAGCTGAGCTAGGCGATTCCCTGGCTGAAGGCAAAGCAGAGAGTTTTTCGGTGGAGCGAGGGCTCCATCTGCTAGCCGCCAAGCATGGAAGGTGAAGCCTGGCTGCCACTGAGTTCCTGAGCAGGTTTCCAAGCTGGAGGCCCTGTGGCTCTACAAGCTCGAGAGTCCTGCCTAGGACTTGCCTCTGGCAACAGAGTGGGGGCCAAGGGCCTGTGGGCTGCAGGGTGCTCGGAAGCCGCAGGGGAGGCTTTGGGCACCCAGTGCTCTGTGATGGACAACGCTGCAGACCTGAGCCTCCAGGAACTCCTGCAGGCCTTTGGAGTGGGAAAGCTGTGCTTAGCAGAAGGCTCCCTGCCCAGGGCTGCAGGCCTTTGTGGCTGGCTCAGCTGCAGCTTCCTTGCAGGCTGCTGGTCCAGGGGCGTGTGTGCCCTGGTCCAGAGTGCTGTAGGAGAAGGTCCTAGCAAGGGGCGAGCAAGCCCCTTGTTCCCTTGGCAGAGACTGGGCTGTGCACACAGAGGCCTGCCAGCAGTGAAGACAGTGCGGGCAGCAAGGGGGTGTGGCAGGCAGCACAGAGGTGGCAGGAGTCCTGCTTGAGAGAAGGGGCCTTACGGTTTTGTGCTCAGGCCCCAGTGGCCCCGGGCACACACAGCCTCTGGACCTGCAGCTTCCCAGCAGTGCAAGAGACACACAGGCAACCCCTGGGGCCTACTCGAATGAACTGTGCTCTGTTGAGGCCCTGCTGGCTGGCAGTGGCCTAGGCCAGAACAGGCCCTAGAGCTGGCTTTGGCCTGCCATCCACGTTCCTCACTCGGGCCGTTCTGCCTGTCAGACCCACACTCCCTCGAAGTGTGCTCCTGAGGCCCTTGGACAGTTGGGGGAAGTGGAGGCTCTCCCAGCATGGGAGGCCTGCCTAGCACATTGCTCTGGGTCCAAAGAGGATTCCCTGCACCGCGGGCACCGGGGCTACATTTTCTGCACACAGGAGACACTTGGCACACACAGTGTTTGCCCATGGACAGCGGGGTGCCAGGGAGGCACCCACCTGGGATGTATATCCCTCTCCCATAGACGCCCTCCATGCAGCAGGCTGTCGTGGATTCGGCTGCAGGCCTTTGTGGCTGGAGAGACAGCAGCTCCTCTGGAGGCTCTGGGTCAGTGTGCACTCCCGTTCGAGCAAACGAGGCCTGTGGGGTGAGGTCCTTGCAAAGAATGGCAAGCAGCCTGCTCCTTTCGATGAGATGCATGTGGGGTGAGAGAGGCTTGGCAGCAGCGAAGAAGCAAGAGGGGCATCCAGGGAGGGGATGTGCATGCAGCTCGGAGGCCCCAGATCTCCTGCTTCCCAACCAGGGAAGGCCGGCTAGGCCCACCAGGCCCCATTCCCAAGTGCACACCCAGCTTCTGGATCGGCCCTTTCCCAGCCCTGAAAACACACACAGGCCATACCCTGAGCCCTGCCGAGGGGGACCTTTGCTCCCCGGGTGGGCCGAATGGCACGACTGTGTGAGGGCAGAGAAGGCACCAGGAGGCTTTCAGGGAGCTGCCAGAGCAGAGCAGTGCTCAGGAAAAGGCACTCTTCTTTCTGCAGGCTGGATGCACCCTCGAGTTTCTGCTTGAGGCAGAGAGAGCTGAGCTAGGCGATTCCCTGGCTGAAGGCAAAGCAGAGAGTTTTTCGGTGGAGCGAGAGCTCCATCTGCTGGCCGGCAAGCATGGAAGGTAAAGCCTGGCTGCCACTGAGTTCCTGAGCAGGTTTCCAAGCTGGAGGCCCTGTGGCTCTACAAGCTCGAGAGTCCTGCCTAGGACTTGCCTCTGGCAACAGAGTGGGGGCCAAGGGCGTGTGGGCTGCAGGGTGCTCGGAAGCCGCAGGGGAGGCTTTGGGCACCCAGTGCTCTGTGATGGACAACGCTGCAGGCCTGAGGCTCCAGGAACTCCTGCAGGGCTTTGGAGTGGGAAAGCTGTCCTTAGCAGAAGGCTCCCTGCCCAGGGCTGCAGGCCTTTGTGGCTGGCTCAGCTGCAGCTTCCTTGCAGGCTGCTGGTCCAGGGGCGTGTGTGCCCTGGTCCAGAGTGCTGTAGGAGAAGGTCCTAGCAAGGGGCGAGCAAGCCCCTTGTTCCCTTGGCAGAGACTGGGCTGTGCACACAGAGGCCTGCCAGCAGTGAAGACAGTGCGGGCAGCAAGGGGGTGTGGCAGGCAGCACAGAGGTGGCAGGAGTCCTGCTTGAGAGAAGGGGCCTTACGGTTTTGTGCTCAGGCTCCAGTGGCCCCAGGCACACACAGCCTCTGGACCTGCAGCTTCCCAGCAGTGCAAGAGACACACAGGCAACCACCTGGGGCCTACTCGAATGAACTGTGCTCTGTTGAGGCCCTGCTGGCTGGCAGTGGCCTAGGCCAGAACAGGCCCTAGGGCTGGCTTTGGCCTGCCATCCACGTTCCTCACTCGGGCCGTTCTGCCTGTCAGACCCACACTCCCTCGAAGTGTGCTCCTGAGGCCCTTGGACAGTTGGGGGAAGTGGAGGCTCTCCCAGCATGGGAGGCCTGCCTAGCACATTGCTCTGGGTCCAAAGAGGATTCCCTGCACCGCGGGCACCGGGGCTACATTTTCTGCACACAGGAGACACTTGGCACACACAGTGTTTGCCCATGGAAAGCGGGGTGCCAGAGAGGCACCCACCTGGGATGTATGGCCCTCTCCCATAGACGCCCTCCATGCAGCAGGCTGTCGTGGATTCGGCTGCACGCCTTTGTGGCTGGAGAGACAGCAGCTCCTCTGGAGGCTCTGGGTCAGTGTGCACTCCCGTTCGAGGAAACGAGGCCTGTGGGGTGAGGTCCTTGCAAAGAATGGCAAGCAGCCTGCTCCTTTCGATGAGACGCACGTGGGGTGAGAGAGGCTTGGCAGCAGCGAAGAAGCAAGAGGGGCATCCAGGGAGGGGATGTGCATGCAGCTCGGAGGCCCCGGATCTCCTGCTTCCCAACCAGGGAAGGCCGGCTAGGCCCACCAGGCCCCATTCCCAAGTGCACACCCAGCTTCTGGATCGGCCCTTTCCCAGCCCTGAAAACACACACAGGCCATACCCTGAGCCCTGCTCCCCGTGGACCTTAGCTCCCCGGGTGGGCCGAATAGCACGACTGTGTGAGGGCAGAGAAGGCACCAGGAGGCTTTCAGGGAGCTGCCAGAGCAGAGCAGTGCTCAGGAAAAGGCACTCTTCTTTCTGCAGGCTGGATGCACCCTCGAGTTTCTGCTTGAGGCAGAGAGAGCTGAGCTAGGCGATTCCCTGGCTGAAGGCAAAGCAGAGAGTTTTTCGGTGGAGCGAGGGCTCCATCTGCTAGCCGCCAAGCATGGAAGGTGAAGCCTGGCTGCCACTGAGTTCCTGAGCAGGTTTCCAAGCTGGAGGCCCTGTGGCTCTACAAGCTCGAGAGTCCTGCCTAGGACTTGCCTCTGGCAACAGAGTGGGGGCCAAGGGCCTGTGGGCTGCAGGGTGCTCGGAAGCCGCAGGGGAGGCTTTGGGCACCCAGTGCTCTGTGATGGACAACGCTGCAGACCTGAGCCTCCAGGAACTCCTGCAGGCCTTTGGAGTGGGAAAGCTGTCCTTAGCAGAAGGCTCCCTGCCCAGGGCTGCAGGCCTTTGTGGCTGGCTCAGCTGCAGCTTCCTTGCAGGCTGCTGGTCCAGGGGCGTGTGTGCCCTGGTCCAGAGTGCTGTAGGAGGAGGTCCTAGCAAGGGGCGAGCAAGCCCCTTGTTCCCTTGGCAGAGACTGGGCTGTGCACACAGAGGCCTGCCAGCAGTGAAGACAGTGCGGGCAGCAAGGGGGTGTGGCAGGCAGCACAGAGGTGGCAGGAGTCCTGCTTGAGAGTGGGGTCCTGACGGTTTTGTGCTCAGGCCCCAGTGGCCCCGGGCACACACAGCCTCTGGACCTGCAGCTTCCCAGCAGTGCAAGAGACACACAGGCAACCCCTGGGGCCTACTCGAATGAACTGTGCTCTGTTGAGGCCCTGCTGGCTGGCAGTGGCCTAGGCCAGAACAGGCCCTAGAGCTGGCTTTGGCCTGCCATCCACGTTCCTCACTCGGGCCGTTCTGCCTGTCAGACCCACACTCCCTCGAAGTGTGCTCCTGAGGCCCTTGGACAGTTGGGGGAAGTGGAGGCTCTCCCAGCATGGGAGGCCTGCCTAGCACATTGCTCTGGGTCCAAAGAGGATTCCCTGCACCGCGGGCACCGGGGCTACATTTTCTGCACACAGGAGACACTTGGCACACACAGTGTTAGCCCATGGAAAGCGGGGTGCCAGGGAGGCACCCACCTGGGATGTATGGCCCTCTCCCATAGACGCCCTCCATGCAGCAGGCTGTCGTGGATTCGGCTGCACGCCTTTGTGGCTGGAGAGACAGCAGCTCCTCTGGAGGCTCTGGGTCAGTGTGCACTCCCGTTCGAGGAAACGAGGCCTGTGGGGTGAGGTCCTTGCAAAGAATGGCAAGCAGCCTGCTCCTTTCGATGAGACGCACGTGGGATGAGAGAGGCTTGGCAAGAGCGAAGAAGCAAGAGGGGCATCCAGGGAGGGGATGTGCATGCAGCTCGGAGGCCCCAGATCTCCTGCTTCCCAACCAGGGAAGGCCGGCTATGCCCACCAGGCCCCATTCCCAAGTGCACACCCAGCTTCTGGATCGGCCCTTTCCCAGCCCTGAAAACACACACAGGCCATACCCTGAGCCATGCCGAGGGGGACCTTTGCTCCCCGGGTGGGCCGAATGGCACGACTGTGTGAGGGCAGAGAAGGCGCCAGGAGGCCTTCAGGGAGCTGCCAGAGCAGAGCAGTGCTCAGGAAAAGGCACTCTTCTTTCTGCAGGCTGGATGCACCCTCGAGTTTCTGCTTGAGGCAGAGAGAGCTGAGCTAGGCGATTCCCTGGCTGAAGGCAAAGCAGAGAGTTTTTCGGTGGAGCGAGGGCTCCATCTGCTGGCCGGCAAGCATGGAAGGTAAAGCCTGGCTGCCACTGAGTTCCTGAGCAGGTTTCCAAGCTGGAGGCCCTGTGGCTCTACAAGCTCGAGAGTCCTGCCTAGGACTTGCCTCTGGCAACAGAGTGGGGGCCAAGGGCCTGTGGGCTGCAGGGTGCTCGGAAGCCGCAGGGGAGGCTTTGGGCACCCAGTGCTCTGTGATGGACAACGCTGCAGGCCTGAGGCTCCAGGAACTCCTGCATGGCTTTGGAGTGGGAAAGCTGTCCTTAGCAGAAGGCTCCCTGCCCAGGGCTGCAGGCCTTTGTGGCTGGCTCAGCTGCAGCTTCCTTGCAGGCTGCTGGTCCAGGGGCGTGTGTGCCCTGGTCCAGAGTGCTGTAGGAGAAGGTCCTAGCAAGGGGCGAGCAAGCCCCTTGTTCCCTTGGCAGAGACTGGGCTGTGCACACAGAGGCCTGCCAGCAGTGAAGACAGTGCGGGCAGCAAGGGGGTGTGGCAGGCAGCACAGAGGTGGCAGGAGTCCTGCTTGAGAGAAGGGGCCTTACGGTTTTGTGCTCAGGCCCCAGTGGCCCCGGGCACACACAGCCTCTGGACCTGCAGCTTCCCAGCAGTGCAAGAGACACACAGGCAACCGCCTGGGGCCTACTCGAATGAACTGTGCTCTGTTGAGGCCCTGCTGGCTGGCAGTGGCCTAGGCCAGAACAGGCCCTAGGGCTGGCTTTGGCCTGCCATCCACGTTCCTCACTCGGGCCGTTCTGCCTGTCAGACCCACACTCCCTCGAAGTGTGCTCCTGAGGCCCTTGGACAGTTGGGGGAAGTGGAGGCTCTCCCAGCATGGGAGGCCTGCCTAGCACATTGCTCTGGGTCCAAAGAGGATTCCCTGCACCGCGGGCACCGGGGCTACATTTTCTGCACACAGGAGACACTTGGCACACACAGTGTTTGCCCATGGAAAGCGGGGTGCCAGGGAGGCACCCACCTGGGATGTATGGCCCTCTCCCATAGACGCCCTCCATGCAGCAGGCTGTCGTGGATTCGGCTGCACGCCTTTGTGGCTGGAGAGACAGCAGCTCCTCTGGAGGCTCTGGGTCAGTGTGCACTCCCGTTCGAGGAAACGAGGCCTGTGGGGTGAGGTCCTTGCAAAGAATGGCAAGCAGCCTGCTCCTTTCGATGAGACGCACGTGGGGTGAGAGAGGCTTGGCAGCAGCGAAGAAGCAAGAGGGGCATCCAGGGAGGGGATGTGCATGCAGCTCGGAGGCCCCAGATCTCCTGCTTCCCAACCAGGGAAGGCCGGCTAGGCCCACCAGGCCCCATTCCCAAGTGCACACCCAGCTTCTGGATCGGCCCTTTCCCAGCCCTGAAAACACACACAGGCCATACCCTGAGCCCTGCTCCCCGTGGACCTTAGCTCCCCGGGTGGGCCGAATAGCACGACTGTGTGAGGGCAGAGAAGGCGCCAGGAGGCCTTCAGGGAGCTGCCAGAGCAGAGCAGTGCTCAGGAAAAGGCACTCTTCTTTCTGCAGGCTGGATGCACCCTGGAGTTTCTGCTTGAGGCAGAGAGAGCTGAGCTAGGCGATTCCCTGGCTGAAGGCAAAGCAGAGAGTTTTTCGGTGGAGCGAGGGCTCCATCTGCTGGCCGGCAAGCATGGAAGGTAAAGCCTGGCTGCCACTGAGTTCCTGAGCAGTTTTCCAAGCTGGAGGCCCTGTGGCTCTACAAGCTCGAGAGTCCTGCCTAGGACTTGCCTCTGGCAACAGAGTGGGGGCCAAGGGCCTGTGGGCTGCAGGGTGCTCGGAAGCTGCAGGGGAGGCTTTGGGCACCCAGTGCTCTGTGATGGACAACGCTGCAGGCCTGAGGCTCCAGGAACTCCTGCAGGGCTTTGGAGTGGGAAAGCTGTCCTTAGCAGAAGGCTCCCTGCCCAGGGCTGCAGGCCTTTGTGGCTGGCTCAGCTGCAGCTTCCTTGCAGGCTGCTGGTCCAGGGGCGTGTGTGCCCTGGTCCAGAGTGCTGTAGGAGAAGGTCCTAGCAAGGGGCGAGCAAGCCCCTTGTTCCCTTGGCAGAGACTGGGCTGTGCACACAGAGGCCTGCCAGCAGTGAAGACAGTGCGGGCAGCAAGGGGGTGTGGCAGGCAGCACAGAGGTGGCAGGAGTCCTGCTTGAGAGAAGGGGCCTTACGGTTTTGTGCTCAGGCCCCAGTGGCCCCGGGCACACACAGCCTCTGGACCTGCAGCTTCCCAGCAGTGCAAGAGACACACAGGCAACCGCCTGGGGCCTACTCGAATGAACTGTGCTCTGTTGAGGCCCTGCTGGCTGGCAGTGGCCTAGGCCAGAACAGGCCCTAGGGCTGGCTTTGGCCTGCCATCCACGTTCCTCACTCGGGCCGTTCTGCCTGTCAGACCCACACTCCCTCGAAGTGTGCTCCTGAGGCCCTTGGACAGTTGGGGGAAGTGGAGGCTCTCCCAGCATGGGAGGCCTGCCTAGCACATTGCTCTGGGTCCAAAGAGGATTCCCTGCACCGCGGGCACCGGGGCTACATTTTCTGCACACAGGAGACACTTGGCACACACAGTGTTTGCCCATGGAAAGCGGGGTGCCAGAGAGGCACCCACCTGGGATGTATGGCCCTCTCCCATAGACGCCCTCCATGCAGCAGGCTGTCGTGGATTCGGCTGCAGGCCTTTGTGGCTGGAGAGACAGCAGCTCCTCTGGAGGCTCTGGGTCAGTGTGCACTCCCGTTCGAGGAAACAAGGCCTGTGGGGTGAGGTCCTTGCAAAGAATGGCAAGCAGCCTGCTCCTTTCGATGAGATGCACGTGGGGTGAGAGAGGCTTGGCAGCAGCGAAGAAGCAAGAGGGGCATCCAGGGAGGGGATGTGCATGCAGCTCGGAGGCCCCAGATCTCCTGCTTCCCAACCAGGGAAGGCCGGCTATGCCCACCAGGCCCCATTCCCAAGTGCACACCCAGCTTCTGGATCGGCCCTTTCCCAGCCCTGAAAACACACACAGGCCATACCCTGAGCCATGCCGAGGGGGACCTTTGCTCCCCGGGTGGGCCGAATGGCACGACTGTGTGAGGGCAGAGAAGGCGCCAGGAGGCCTTCAGGGAGCTGCCAGAGCAGAGCAGTGCTCAGGAAAAGGCACTCTTCTTTCTGCAGGCTGGATGCACCCTCGAGTTTCTGCTTGAGGCAGAGAGAGCTGAGCTAGGCGATTCCCTGGCTGAAGGCAAAGCAGAGAGTTTTTCGGTGGAGCGAGGGCTCCATCTGCTGGCCGGCAAGCATGGAAGGTAAAGCCTGGCTGCCACTGAGTTCCTGAGCAGGTTTCCAAGCTGGAGGCCCTGTGGCTCTACAAGCTCGAGAGTCCTGCCTAGGACTTGCCTCTGGCAACAGAGTGGGGGCCAAGGGCCTGTGGGCTGCAGGGTGCTCGGAAGCCGCAGGGGAGGCTTTGGGCACCCAGTGCTCTGTGATGGACAACGCTGCAGGCCTGAGGCTCCAGGAACTCCTGCAGGGCTTTGGAGTGGGAAAGCTGTCCTTAGCAGAAGGCTCCCTGCCCAGGGCTGCAGGCCTTTGTGGCTGGCTCAGCTGCAGCTTCCTTGCAGGCTGCTGGTCCAGGGGCGTGTGTGCCCTGGTCCAGAGTGCTGTAGGAGAAGGTCCTAGCAAGGGGCGAGCAAGCCCCTTGTTCCCTTGGCAGAGACTGGGCTGTGCACACAGAGGCCTGCCAGCAGTGAAGACAGTGCGGGCAGCAAGGGGGTGTGGCAGGCAGCACAGAGGTGGCAGGAGTCCTGCTTGAGAGAAGGGGCCTTACGGTTTTGTGCTCAGGCCCCAGTGGCCCCGGGCACACACAGCCTCTGGACCTGCAGCTTCCCAGCAGTGCAAGAGACACACAGGCAACCGCCTGGGGCCTACTCGAATGAACTGTGCTCTGTTGAGGCCCTGCTGGCTGGCAGTGGCCTAGGCCAGAACAGGCCCTAGGGCTGGCTTTGGCCTGCCATCCACGTTCCTCACTCGGGCCGTTCTGCCTGTCAGACCCACACTCCCTCGAAGTGTGCTCCTGAGGCCCTTGGACAGTTGGGGGAAGTGGAGGCTCTCCCAGCATGGGAGGCCTGCCTAGCACATTGCTCTGGGTCCAAAGAGGATTCCCTGCACCGCGGGCACCGGGGCTACATTTTCTGCACACAGGAGACACTTGGCACACACAGTGTTTGCCCATGGAAAGCGGGGTGCCAGGGAGGCACCCACCTGGGATGTATGGCCCTCTCCCATAGACGCCCTCCATGCAGCAGGCTGTCGTGGATTCGGCTGCACGCCTTTGTGGCTGGAGAGACAGCAGCTCCTCTGGAGGCTCTGGGTCAGTGTGCACTCCCGTTCGAGGAAACGAGGCCTGTGGGGTGAGGTCCTTGCAAAGAATGGCAAGCAGCCTGCTCCTTTCGATGAGACGCACGTGGGGTGAGAGAGGCTTGGCAGCAGCGAAGAAGCAAGAGGGGCATCCAGGGAGGGGATGTGCATGCAGCTCGGAGGCCCCAGATCTCCTGCTTCCCAACCAGGGAAGGCCGGCTATGCCCACCAGGCCCCATTCCCAAGTGCACACCCAGCTTCTGGATCGGCCCTTTCCCAGCCCTGAAAACACACACAGGCCATACCCTGAGCCATGCCGAGGGGGACCTTTGCTCCCCGGGTGGGCCGAATGGCACGACTGTGTGAGGGCAGAGAAGGCGCCAGGAGGCCTTCAGGGAGCTGCCAGAGCAGAGCAGTGCTCAGGAAAAGGCACTCTTCTTTCTGCAGGCTGGATGCACCCTCGAGTTTCTGCTTGAGGCAGAGAGAGCTGAGCTAGGCGATTCCCTGGCTGAAGGCAAAGCAGAGAGTTTTTCGGTGGAGCGAGGGCTCCATCTGCTGGCCGGCAAGCATGGAAGGTAAAGCCTGGCTGCCACTGAGTTCCTGAGCAGGTTTCCAAGCTGGAGGCCCTGTGGCTCTACAAGCTCGAGAGTCCTGCCTAGGACTTGCCTCTGGCAACAGAGTGGGGGCCAAGGGCCTGTGGGCTGCAGGGTGCTCGGAAGCCGCAGGGGAGGCTTTGGGCACCCAGTGCTCTGTGATGGACAACGCTGCAGGCCTGAGGCTCCAGGAACTCCTGCAGGGCTTTGGAGTGGGAAAGCTGTCCTTAGCAGAAGGCTCCCTGCCCAGGGCTGCAGGCCTTTGTGGCTGGCTCAGCTGCAGCTTCCTTGCAGGCTGCTGGTCCAGGGGCGTGTGTGCCCTGGTCCAGAGTGCTGTAGGAGAAGGTCCTAGCAAGGGGCGAGCAAGCCCCTTGTTCCCTTGGCAGAGACTGGGCTGTGCACACAGAGGCCTGCCAGCAGTGAAGACAGTGCGGGCAGCAAGGGGGTGTGGCAGGCAGCACAGAGGTGGCAGGAGTCCTGCTTGAGAGAAGGGGCCTTACGGTTTTGTGCTCAGGCCCCAGTGGCCCCGGGCACACACAGCCTCTGGACCTGCAGCTTCCCAGCAGTGCAAGAGACACACAGGCAACCGCCTGGGGCCTACTCGAATGAACTGTGCTCTGTTGAGGCCCTGCTGGCTGGCAGTGGCCTAGGCCAGAACAGGCCCTAGGGCTGGCTTTGGCCTGCCATCCACGTTCCTCACTCGGGCCGTTCTGCCTGTCAGACCCACACTCCCTCGAAGTGTGCTCCTGAGGCCCTTGGACAGTTGGGGGAAGTGGAGGCTCTCCCAGCATGGGAGGCCTGCCTAGCACATTGCTCTGGGTCCAAAGAGGATTCCCTGCACCGCGGGCACCGGGGCTACATTTTCTGCACACAGGAGACACTTGGCACACACAGTGTTTGCCCATGGAAAGCGGGGTGCCAGGGAGGCACCCACCTGGGATGTATGGCCCTCTCCCATAGACGCCCTCCATGCAGCAGGCTGTCGTGGATTCGGCTGCACGCCTTTGTGGCTGGAGAGACAGCAGCTCCTCTGGAGGCTCTGGGTCAGTGTGCACTCCCGTTCGAGGAAACGAGGCCTGTGGGGTGAGGTCCTTGCAAAGAATGGCAAGCAGCCTGCTCCTTTCGATGAGATGCACGTGGGGTGAGAGAGGCTTGGCAGCAGCGAAGAAGCAAGAGGGGCATCCAGGGAGGGGATGTGCATGCAGCTCGGAGGCCCCAGATCTCCTGCTTCCCACCCAGGGAAGGCCGGCTAGGCCCACCAGGCCCCATTCCCAAGTGCACACCCAGCTTCTGGATCGGCCCTTTCCCAGCCCTGAAAACACACACAGGCCATACCCTGAGCCCTGCTCCCCGTGGACCTTAGCTCCCCGGGTGGGCCGAATAGCACGACTGTGTGAGGGCAGAGAAGGCACCAGGAGGCTTTCAGGGAGCTGCCAGAGCAGAGCAGTGCTCAGGAAAAGGCACTCTTCTTTCTGCAGGCTGGATGCACCCTCGAGTTTCTGCTTGAGGCAGAGAGAGCTGAGCTAGGCGATTCCCTGGCTGAAGGCAAAGCAGAGAGTTTTTCGGTGGAGCGAGGGCTCCATCTGCTAGCCGCCAAGCATGGAAGGTGAAGCCTGGCTGCCACTGAGTTCCTGAGCAGGTTTCCAAGCTGGAGGCCCTGTGGCTCTACAAGCTCGAGAGTCCTGCCTAGGACTTGCCTCTGGCAACAGAGTGGGGGCCAAGGGCCTGTGGGCTGCAGGGTGCTCGGAAGCCGCAGGGGAGGCTTTGGGCACCCAGTGCTCTGTGATGGACAACGCTGCAGACCTGAGCCTCCAGGAACTCCTGCAGGCCTTTGGAGTGGGAAAGCTGTCCTTAGCAGAAGGCTCCCTGCCCAGGGCTGCAGGCCTTTGTGGCTGGCTCAGCTGCAGCTTCCTTGCAGGCTGCTGGTCCAGGGGCGTGTGTGCCCTGGTCCAGAGTGCTGTAGGAGGAGGTCCTAGCAAGGGGCGAGCAAGCCCCTTGTTCCCTTGGCAGAGACTGGGCTGTGCACACAGAGGCCTGCCAGCAGTGAAGACAGTGCGGGCAGCAAGGGGGTGTGGCAGGCAGCACAGAGGTGGCAGGAGTCCTGCTTGAGAGTGGGGTCCTGACTGTTTTGTGCTCAGGCCCCAGTGGCCCCGGGCACACACAGCCTCTGGACCTGCAGCTTCCCAGCAGTGCAAGAGACACACAGGCAACCCCTGGGGCCTACTCGAATGAACTGTGCTCTGTTGAGGCCCTGCTGGCTGGCAGTGGCCTAGGCCAGAACAGGCCCTAGAGCTGGCTTTGGCCTGCCATCCACGTTCCTCACTCGGGCCGTTCTGCCTGTCAGACCCACACTCCCTCGAAGTGTGCTCCTGAGGCCCTTGGACAGTTGGGGGAAGTGGAGGCTCTCCCAGCATGGGAGGCCTGCCTAGCACATTGCTCTGGGTCCAAAGAGGATTCCCTGCACCGCGGGCACCGGGGCTACATTTTCTGCACACAGGAGACACTTGGCACACACAGTGTTAGCCCATGGAAAGCGGGGTGCCAGGGAGGCACCCACCTGGGATGTATGGCCCTCTCCCATAGACGCCCTCCATGCAGCAGGCTGTCGTGGATTCGGCTGCACGCCTTTGTGGCTGGAGAGACAGCAGCTCCTCTGGAGGCTCTGGGTCAGTGTGCACTCCCGTTCGAGGAAACGAGGCCTGTGGGGTGAGGTCCTTGCAAAGAATGGCAAGCAGCCTGCTCCTTTTGATGAGACGCACGTGGGATGAGAGAGGCTTGGCAGCAGCGAAGAAGCAAGAGGGGCATCCAGGGAGGGGATGTGCATGCAGCTCGGAGGCCCCAGATCTCCTGCTTCCCAACCAGGGAAGGCCGGCTATGCCCACCAGGCCCCATTCCCAAGTGCACACCCAGCTTCTGGATCGGCCCTTTCCCAGCCCTGAAAACACACACAGGCCATACCCTGAGCCATGCCGAGGGGGACCTTTGCTCCCCGGGTGGGCCGAATGGCACGACTGTGTGAGGGCAGAGAAGGCGCCAGGAGGCCTTCAGGGAGCTGCCAGAGCAGAGCAGTGCTCAGGAAAAGGCACTCTTCTTTCTGCAGGCTGGATGCACCCTCGAGTTTCTGCTTGAGGCAGAGAGAGCTGAGCTAGGCGATTCCCTGGCTGAAGGCAAAGCAGAGAGTTTTTCGGTGGAGCGAGGGCTCCATCTGCTGGCCGGCAAGCATGGAAGGTAAAGCCTGGCTGCCACTGAGTTCCTGAGCAGGTTTCCAAGCTGGAGGCCCTGTGGCTCTACAAGCTCGAGAGTCCTGCCTAGGACTTGCCTCTGGCAACAGAGTGGGGGCCAAGGGCCTGTGGGCTGCAGGGTGCTCGGAAGCCGCAGGGGAGGCTTTGGGCACCCAGTGCTCTGTGATGGACAACGCTGCAGGCCTGAGGCTCCAGGAACTCCTGCAGGGCTTTGGAGTGGGAAAGCTGTCCTTAGCAGAAGGCTCCCTGCCCAGGGCTGCAGGCCTTTGTGGCTGGCTCAGCTGCAGCTTCCTTGCAGGCTGCTGGTCCAGGGGCGTGTGTGCCCTGGTCCAGAGTGCTGTAGGAGAAGGTCCTAGCAAGGGGCGAGCAAGCCCCTTGTTCCCTTGGCAGAGACTGGGCTGTGCACACAGAGGCCTGCCAGCAGTGAAGACAGTGCGGGCAGCAAGGGGGTGTGGCAGGCAGCACAGAGGTGGCAGGAGTCCTGCTTGAGAGAAGGGGCCTTACGGTTTTGTGCTCAGGCCCCAGTGGCCCCGGGCACACACAGCCTCTGGACCTGCAGCTTCCCAGCAGTGCAAGAGACACACAGGCAACCGCCTGGGGCCTACTCGAATGAACTGTGCTCTGTTGAGGCCCTGCTGGCTGGCAGTGGCCTAGGCCAGAACAGGCCCTAGGGCTGGCTTTGGCCTGCCATCCACGTTCCTCACTCGGGCCGTTCTGCCTGTCAGACCCACACTCCCTCGAAGTGTGCTCCTGAGGCCCTTGGACAGTTGGGGGAAGTGGAGGCTCTCCCAGCATGGGAGGCCTGCCTAGCACATTGCTCTGGGTCCAAAGAGGATTCCCTGCACCGCGGGCACCGGGGCTACATTTTCTGCACACAGGAGACACTTGGCACACACAGTGTTTGCCCATGGAAAGCGGGGTGCCAGGGAGGCACCCACCTGGGATGTATGGCCCTCTCCCATAGACGCCCTCCATGCAGCAGGCTGTCGTGGATTCGGCTGCACGCCTTTGTGGCTGGAGAGACAGCAGCTCCTCTGGAGGCTCTGGGTCAGTGTGCACTCCCGTTCGAGGAAACGAGGCCTGTGGGGTGAGGTCCTTGCAAAGAATGGCAAGCAGCCTGCTCCTTTCGATGAGACGCACGTGGGGTGAGAGAGGCTTGGCAGCAGCGAAGAAGCAAGAGGGGCATCCAGGGAGGGGATGTGCATGCAGCTCGGAGGCCCCAGATCTCCTGCTTCCCAACCAGGGAAGGCCGGCTAGGCCCACCAGGCCCCATTCCCAAGTGCACACCCAGCTTCTGGATCGGCCCTTTCCCAGCCCTGAAAACACACACAGGCCATACCCTGAGCCCTGCTCCCCGTGGACCTTAGCTCCCCGGGTGGGCCGAATAGCACGACTGTGTGAGGGCAGAGAAGGCGCCAGGAGGCCTTCAGGGAGCTGCCAGAGCAGAGCAGTGCTCAGGAAAAGGCACTCTTCTTTCTGCAGGCTGGATGCACCCTGGAGTTTCTGCTTGAGGCAGAGAGAGCTGAGCTAGGCGATTCCCTGGCTGAAGGCAAAGCAGAGAGTTTTTCGGTGGAGCGAGGGCTCCATCTGCTGGCCGGCAAGCATGGAAGGTAAAGCCTGGCTGCCACTGAGTTCCTGAGCAGGTTTCCAAGCTGGAGGCCCTGTGGCTCTACAAGCTCGAGAGTCCTGCCTAGGACTTGCCTCTGGCAACAGAGTGGGGGCCAAGGGCCTGTGGGCTGCAGGGTGCTCGGAAGCCGCAGGGGAGGCTTTGGGCACCCAGTGCTCTGTGATGGACAACGCTGCAGGCCTGAGGCTCCACGAACTCCTGCAGGGCTTTGGAGTGGGAAAGCTGTCCTTAGCAGAAGGCTCCCTGCCCAGGGCTGCAGGCCTTTGTGGCTGGCTCAGCTGCAGCTTCCTTGCAGGCTGCTGGTCCAGGGGCGTGTGTGCCCTGGTCCAGAGTGCTGTAGGAGAAGGTCCTAGCAAGGGGCGAGCAAGCCCCTTGTTCCCTTGGCAGAGACTGGGCTGTGCACACAGAGGCCTGCCAGCAGTGAAGACAGTGCGGGCAGCAAGGGGGTGTGGCAGGCAGCACAGAGGTGGCAGGAGTCCTGCTTGAGAGAAGGGGCCTTACGGTTTTGTGCTCAGGCCCCAGTGGCCCCGGGCACACACAGCCTCTGGACCTGCAGCTTCCCAGCAGTGCAAGAGACACACAGGCAACCGCCTGGGGCCTACTCGAATGAACTGTGCTCTGTTGAGGCCCTGCTGGCTGGCAGTGGCCTAGGCCAGAACAGGCCCTAGGGCTGGCTTTGGCCTGCCATCCACGTTCCTCACTCGGGCCGTTCTGCCTGTCAGACCCACACTCCCTCGAAGTGTGCTCCTGAGGCCCTTGGACAGTTGGGGGAAGTGGAGGCTCTCCCAGCATGGGAGGCCTGCCTAGCACATTGCTCTGGGTCCAAAGAGGATTCCCTGCACCGCGGGCACCGGGGCTACATTTTCTGCACACAGGAGACACTTGGCACACACAGTGTTTGCCCATGGAAAGCGGGGTGCCAGAGAGGCACCCACCTGGGATGTATGGCCCTCTCCCATAGACGCCCTCCATGCAGCAGGCTGTCGTGGATTCGGCTGCAGGCCTTTGTGGCTGGAGAGACAGCAGCTCCTCTGGAGGCTCTGGGTCAGTGTGCACTCCCGTTCGAGGAAACAAGGCCTGTGGGGTGAGGTCCTTGCAAAGAATGGCAAGCAGCCTGCTCCTTTCGATGAGATGCACGTGGGGTGAGAGAGGCTTGGCAGCAGCGAAGAAGCAAGAGGGGCATCCAGGGAGGGGATGTGCATGCAGCTCGGAGGCCCCAGATCTCCTGCTTCCCAACCAGGGAAGGCCGGCTAGGCCCACCAGGCCCCATTCCCAAGTGCACACCCAGCTTCTGGATCGGCCCTTTCCCAGCCCTGAAAACACACACAGGCCATACCCTGAGCCCTGCCGAGGGGGACCTTTGCTCCCCGGGTGGGCCGAATGGCACGACTGTGTGAGGGCAGAGAAGGCGCCAGGAGGCCTTCAGGGAGCTGCCAGAGCAGAGCAGTGCTCAGGAAAAGGCACTCTTCTTTCTGCAGGCTGGATGCACCCTCGAGTTTCTGCTTGAGGCAGAGAGAGCTGAGCTAGGCGATTCCCTGGCTGAAGGCAAAGCAGAGAGTTTTTCGGTGGAGCGAGGGCTCCATCTGCTGGCCGCCAAGCATGGAAGGTAAAGCCTGGCTGCCACTGAGTTCCTGAGCAGGTTTCCAAGCTGGAGGCCCTGTGGCTCTACAAGCTCGAGAGTCCTGCCTAGGACTTGCCTCTGGCAACAGAGTGGGGGCCAAGGGCCTGTGGGCTGCAGGGTGCTCGGAAGCCGCAGGGGAGGCTTTGGGCACCCAGTGCTCTGTGATGGACAACGCTGCAGACCTGAGCCTCCAGGAACTCCTGCAGGGCTTTGGAGTGGGAAAGCTGTCCTTAGCAGAAGGCTCCCTGCCCAGGGCTGCAGGCCTTTGTGGCTGGCTCAGCTGCAGCTTCCTTGCAGGCTGCTGGTCCAGGGGCGTGTGTGCCCTGGTCCAGAGTGCTGTAGGAGGAGGTCCTAGCAAGGGGCGAGCAAGCCCCTTGTTCCCTTGGCAGAGACTGGGCTGTGCACACAGAGGCCTGCCAGCAGTGAAGACAGTGCGGGCAGCAAGGGGGTGTGGCAGGCAGCACAGAGGTGGCAGGAGTCCTGCTTGAGAGTGGGGTCCTGACGGTTTTGTGCTCAGGCCCCAGTGGCCCCGGGCACACACAGCCTCTGGACCTGCAGCTTCCCAGCAGTGCAAGAGACACACAGGCAACCCCTGGGGCCTACTCGAATGAACTGTGCTCTGTTGAGGCCCTGCTGGCTGGCAGTGGCCTAGGCCAGAACAGGCCCTAGAGCTGGCTTTGGCCTGCCATCCACGTTCCTCACTCGGGCCGTTCTGCCTGTCAGACCCACACTCCCTCGAAGTGTGCTCCTGAGGCCCTTGGACAGTTGGGGGAAGTGGAGGCTCTCCCAGCATGGGAGGCCTGCCTAGCACATTGCTCTGGGTCCAAAGAGGATTCCCTGCACCGCGGGCACCGGGGCTACATTTTCTGCACACAGGAGACACTTGGCACACACAGTGTTTGCCCATGGAAAGCGGGGTGCCAGGGAGGCACCCACCTGGGATGTATGGCCCTCTCCCATAGACGCCCTCCATGCAGCAGGCTGTCGTGGATTCGGCTGCAGGCCTTTGTGGCTGGAGAGACAGCAGCTCCTCTGGAGGCTCTGGGTCAGTGTGCACTCCCGTTCGAGGAAACGAGGCCTGTGGGGTGAGGGCCATGCAAAGAATGGCAAGCAGCCTGCTCCTTTCGATGAGATGCACGTGGGGTGAGAGAGGCTTGGCAGCAGCGAAGAAGCAAGAGGGGCATCCAGGGAGGGGATGTGCATGCAGCTCGGAGGCCCCGGATCTCCTGCTTCCCAACCAGGGAAGGCCGGCTAGGCCCACCAGGCCCCATTCCCAAGTGCACACCCAGCTTCTGGATCGGCCCTTTCCCAGCCCTGAAAACACACACAGGCCATACCCTGAGCCCTGCCGAGGGGGACCTTTGCTCCCCGGGTGGGCCGAATGGCACGACTGTGTGAGGGCAGAGAAGGCCCCATGAGGCTTTCAGGGAGCTGCCAGAGCAGAGCAGTGCTCAGGAAAAGGCACTCTTCTTTCTGCAGGCTGGATGCACCCTCGAGTTTCTGCTTGAGGCAGAGAGAGCTGAGCTAGGCGATTCCCTGGCTGAAGGCAAAGCAGAGAGTTTTTCGGTGGAGCGAGGGCTCCATCTGCTAGCCGCCAAGCATGGAAGGTGAAGCCTGGCTGCCACTGAGTTCCTGAGCAGGTTTCCAAGCTGGAGGCCCTGTGGCTCTACAAGCTCGAGAGTCCTGCCTAGGACTTGCCTCTGGCAACAGAGTGGGGGCCAAGGGCCTGTGGGCTGCAGGGTGCTCGGAAGCTGCAGGGGAGGCTTTGGGCACCCAGTGCTCTGTGATGGACAACGCTGCAGGCCTGAGCCTCCAGGAACTCCTGCAGGGCTTTGGAGTGGGAAAGCTGTCCTTAGCAGAAGGCTCCCTGCCCAGGGCTGCAGGCCTTTGTGGCTGGCTCAGCTGCAGCTTCCTTGCAGGCTGCTGGTCCAGGGGCGTGTGTGCCCTGGTCCAGAGTGCTGTAGGAGGAGGTCCTAGCAAGGGGCGAGCAAGCCCCTTGTTCCCTTGGCAGAGACTGGGCTGTGCACACAGAGACCTGCCAGCAGTGAAGACAGTGCGGGCAGCAAGGGGGTGTGGCAGGCAGCACAGAGGTGGCAGGAGTCCTGCTTGAGAGAAGGGGCCTTACGGTTTTGTGCTCAGGCCCCAGTGGCCCCGGGCACACACAGCCTCTGGACCTGCAGCTTCCCAGCAGTGCAAGAGACACACAGGCAACCGCCTGGGGCCTACTCGAATGAACTGTGCTCTGTTGAGGCCCTGCTGGCTGGCAGTGGCCTAGGCCAGAACAGGCCCTAGGGCTGGCTTTGGCCTGCCATCCACGTTCCTCACTCGGGCCGTTCTGCCTGTCAGACCCACACTCCCTCGAAGTGTGCTCCTGAGGCCCTTGGACAGTTGGGGGAAGTGGAGGCTCTCCCAGCATGGGAGGCCTGCCTAGCACATTGCTCTGGGTCCAAAGAGGATTCCCTGCACCACGGGCACCGGGGCTACATTTTCTGCACACAGGAGACACTTGGCACACACAGTGTTTGCCCATGGAAAGCGGGGTGCCAGAGAGGCACCCACCTGGGATGTATGGCCCTCTCCCATAGACGCCCTCCATGCAGCAGGCTGTCGTGGATTCGGCTGCAGGCCTTTGTGGCTGGAGAGACAGCAGCTCCTCTGGAGGCTCTGGGTCAGTGTGCACTCCCGTTCGAGGAAACGAGGCCTGTGGGGTGAGGTCCTTGCAAAGAATGGCAAGCAGCCTGCTCCTTTCGATGAGATGCACGTGGGGTGAGAGAGGCTTGGCAGCAGCGAAGAAGCAAGAGGGGCATCCAGGGAGGGGATGTGCATGCAGCTCGGAGGCCCCAGATCTCCTGCTTCCCAACCAGGGAAGGCCGGCTATGCCCACCAGGCCCCATTCCCAAGTGCACACCCAGCTTCTGGATCGGCCCTTTCCCAGCCCTGAAAACACACACAGGCCATACCCTGAGCCCTGCTCCCCGTGGACCTTAGCTCCCCGGGTGGGCCGAATGGCACGACTGTGTGAGGGCAGAGAAGGCACCAGGAGGCTTTCAGGGAGCTGCCAGAGCAGAGCAGTGCTCAGGAAAAGGCACTCTTCTTTCTGCAGGCTGGATGCACCCTGGAGTTTCTGCTTGAGGCAGAGAGAGCTCAGCTAGGCGATTCCCTGGCTGAAGGCAAAGCAGAGAGTTTTTCGGTGGAGCGAGGGCTCCATCTGCTAGCCGCCAAGCATGGAAGGTGAAGCCTGGCTGCCACTGAGTTCCTGAGCAGGTTTCCAAGCTGGAGGCCCTGTGGCTCTACAAGCTCGAGAGTCCTGCCTAGGACTTGCCTCTGGCAACAGAGTGGGGGCCAAGGGCCTGTGGGCTGCAGGGTGCTCGGAAGCCGCAGGGGAGGCTTTGGGCACCCAGTGCTCTGTGATGGACAACGCTGCAGACCTGAGCCTCCAGGAACTCCTGCAGGGCTTTGGAGTGGGAAAGCTGTCCTTAGCAGAAGGCTCCCTGCCCAGGGCTGCAGGCCTTTGTGGCTGGCTCAGCTGCAGCTTCCTTGCAGGCTGCTGGTCCAGGGGCGTGTGTGCCCTGGTCCAGAGTGCTGTAGGAGGAGGTCCTAGCAAGGGGCGAGCAAGCCTCTTGTTCCCTTGGCAGAGACTGGGCTGTGCACACAGAGGCCTGCCAGCAGTGAAGACAGTGCGGGCAGCAAGGGGGTGTGGCAGGCAGCACAGAGGTGGCAGGAGTCCTGCTTGAGAGTGGGGTCCTGACGGTTTTGTGCTCAGGCCCCAGTGGCCCCGGGCACACACAGCCTCTGGACCTGCAGCTTCCCAGCAGTGCAAGAGACACACAGGCAACCGCCTGGGGCCTACTCGAATGAACTGTGCTCTGTTGAGGCCCTGCTGGCTGGCAGTGGCCTAGGCCAGAACAGGCCCTAGAGCTGGCTTTGGCCTGCCATCCACGTTCCTCACTCGGGCCGTTCTGCCTGTCAGACCCACACTCCCTCGAAGTGTGCTCCTGAGGCCCTTGGACAGTTGGGGGAAGTGGAGGCTCTCCCAGCATGGGAGGCCTGCCTAGCACATTGCTCTGGGTCCAAAGAGGATTCCCTGCACCGCGGGCACCGGGGCTACATTTTCTGCACACAGGAGACACTTGGCACACACAGTGTTTGCCCATGGAAAGCGGGGTGCCAGAGAGGCACGCACCTGGGATGTATGGCCCTCTCCCATAGACGCCCTCCATGCAGCAGGCTGTCGTGGATTCGGCTGCAGGCCTTTGTGGCTGGAGAGACAGCAGCTCCTCTGGAGGCTCTGGGTCAGTGTGCACTCCCGTTTGAGGAAACGAGGCCTGTGGGGTGAGGTCCTTGCAAAGAATGGCAAGCAGCCTGCTCCTTTCGATGAGACGCACGTGGGGTGAGAGAGGCTTGGCAGCAGCGAAGAAGCAAGAGGGGCATCCAGGGAGGGGATGTGCATGCAGCTCGGAGGCCCCAGATCTCCTGCTTCCCAACCAGGGAAGGCCGGCTATGCCCACCAGGCCTCATTCCCAAGTGCACACCCAGCTTCTGGATCGGCCCTTTCCCAGCCCTGAAAACACACACAGGCCATACCCTGAGCCCTGCCGAGGGGGACCTTTGCTCCCCGGGTGGGCCGAATGGCACGACTGTGTGAGGGCAGAGAAGGCGCCAGGAGGCCTTCAGGGAGCTGCCAGAGCAGAGCAGTGCTCAGGAAAAGGCACTCTTCTTTCTGCAGGCTGGATGCACCCTCGAGTTTCTGCTTGAGGCAGAGAGAGCTGAGCTAGGCGATTCCCTGGCTGAAGGCAAAGCAGAGAGTTTTTCGGTGGAGCGAGGGCTCCATCTGCTGGCCGGCAAGCATGGAAGGTAAAGCCTGGCTGCCACTGAGTTCCTGAGCAGGTTTCCAAGCTGGAGGCCCTGTGGCTCTACAAGCTCGAGAGTCCTGCCTAGGACTTGCCTCTGGCAACAGAGTGGGGGCCAAGGGCCTGTGGGCTGCAGGGTGCTCGGAAGCCGCAGGGGAGGCTTTGGGCACCCAGTGCTCTGTGATGGACAACGCTGCAGACCTGAGCCTCCAGGAACTCCTGCAGGCCTTTGGAGTGGGAAAGCTGTGCTTAGCAGAAGGCTCCCTGCCCAGGGCTGCAGGCCTTTGTGGCTGGCTCAGCTGCAGCTTCCTTGCAGGCTGCTGGTCCAGGGGCGTGTGTGCCCTGGTCCAGAGTGCTGTAGGAGAAGGTCCTAGCAAGGGGCGAGCAAGCCCCTTGTTCCCTTGGCAGAGACTGGGCTGTGCACACAGAGGCCTGCCAGCAGTGAAGACAGTGCGGGCAGCAAGGGGGTGTGGCAGGCAGCACAGAGGTGGCAGGAGTCCTGCTTGAGAGAAGGGGCCTTACGGTTTTGTGCTCAGGCCCCAGTGGCCCCGGGCACACACAGCCTCTGGACCTGCAGCTTCCCAGCAGTGCAAGAGACACACAGGCAACCCCTGGGGCCTACTCGAATGAACTGTGCTCTGTTGAGGCCCTGCTGGCTGGCAGTGGCCTAGGCCAGAACAGGCCCTAGGGCTGGCTTTGGCCTGCCATCCACATTCCTCACTCGGGCCGTTCTGCCTGTCAGACCCACACTCCCTCGAAGTGTGCTCCTGAGGCCCTTGGACAGTTGGGGGAAGTGGAGGCTCTCCCAGCATGGGAGGCCTGCCTAGCACATTGCTCTGGGTCCAAAGAGGATTCCCTGCACCGCGGGCACCGGGGCTACATTTTCTGCACACAGGAGACACTTGGCACACACAGTGTTTGCCCATGGAAAGCGGGGTGACAGAGAGGCACCCACCTGGGATGTATGGCCATCTCCCATAGACGCCCTCCATGCAGCAGGCTGTCATGGATTCGGCTGCACGCCTTTGTGGCTGGAGAGACAGCAGCTCCTCTGGAGGCTCTGGGTCAGTGTGCACTCCCGTTGGAGCAAACGAGGCCTGTGGGGTGAGGTCCTTGCAAAGAATGGCAAGCAGCCTGCTCCTTTCGATGAGATGCACGTGGGGTGAGAGAGGCTTGGCAGTAGCGAAGAAGCAAGAGGGGCATCCAGGGAGGGGATGTGCATGCAGCTCGGAGGCCCCAGATCTCCTGCTTCCCAACCAGGGAAGGCCGGCTATGCCCACCAGGCCCCATTCCCAACTGCACACCCAGCTTCTGGATCGGCCCTTTCCCAGCCCTGAAAACACACACAGGCCATACCCTGAGCCCTGCCGAGGGGGACCTTTGCTCCCCGGTTGGGCCGAATGGCACGACTGTGTGAGGGCAGAGAAGGCGCCAGGAGGCCTTCAGGGAGCTGCCAGAGCAGAGCAGTGCTCAGGAAAAGGCACTCTTCTTTCTGCAGGCTGGATGCACCCTCGAGTTTCTGCTTGAGGCAGAGAGAGCTGAGCTAGGCGATTCCCTGGCTGAAGGCAAAGCAGAGAGTTTTTCGGTGGAGCGAGGGCTCCATCTGCTGGCCGGCAAGCATGGAAGGTAAAGCCTGGCTGCCACTGAGTTCCTGAGCAGGTTTCCAAGCTGGAGGCCCTGTGGCTCTACAAGCTCGAGAGTCCTGCCTAGGACTTGCCTCTGGCAACAGAGTGGGGGCCAAGGGCCTGTGGGCTGCAGGGTGCTCGGAAGCCGCAGGGGAGGCTTTGGGCACCCAGTGCTCTGTGATGGACAACGCTGCAGGCCTGAGGCTCCAGGAACTCCTGCAGGGCTTTGGAGTGGGAAAGCTGTCCTTAGCAGAAGGCTCCCTGCCCAGGGCTGCAGGCCTTTGTGGCTGGCTCAGCTGCAGCTTCCTTGCAGGCTGCTGGTCCAGGGGCGTGTGTGCCCTGGTCCAGAGTGCTGTAGGAGAAGGTCCTAGCAAGGGGTGAGCAAGCCCCTTGTTCCCTTGGCAGAGACTGGGCTGTGCACACAGAGGCCTGCCAGCAGTGAAGACAGTGCGGGCAGCAAGGGGGTGTGGCAGGCAGCACAGAGGTGGCAGGAGTCCTGCTTGAGAGAAGGGGCCTTACGGTTTTGTGCTCAGGCCCCAGTGGCCCCGGGCACACACAGCCTCTGGACCTGCAGCTTCCCAGCAGTGCAAGAGACACACAGGCAACCGCCTGGGGCCTACTCGAATGAACTGTGCTCTGTTGAGGCCCTGCTGGCTGGCAGTGGCCTAGGCCAGAACAGGCCCTAGGGCTGGCTTTGGCCTGCCATCCACGTTCCTCACTCGGGCCGTTCTGCCTGTCAGACCCACACTCCCTCGAAGTGTGCTCCTGAGGCCCTTGGACAGTTGGGGGAAGTGGAGGCTCTCCCAGCATGGGAGGCCTGCCTAGCACATTGCTCTGGGTCCAAAGAGGATTCCCTGCACCGCGGGCACCGGGGCTACATTTTCTGCACACAGGAGACACTTGGCACACACAGTGTTTGCCCATGGAAAGCGGGGTGCCAGAGAGGCACCCACCTGGGATGTATGGCCCTCTCCCATAGACGCCCTCCATGCAGCAGGTTGTCGTGGATTCAGCTGCAGGCCTTTGTGGCTGGAGAGACAGCAGCTCCTCTGGAGGCTCTGGGTCAGTGTGCACTCCCGTTCGAGGAAATGAGGCCTGTGGGGTGAGGTCCTTGCAAAGAATGGCAAGCAGCCTGCTCCTTTCGATGAGATGCACGTGGGGTGAGAGAGGCTTGGCAGCAGCGAAGAAGCAAGAGGGGCATCCAGGGAGGGGATGTGCATGCAGCTCGGAGGCCCCAGATCTCCTGCTTCCCAACCAGGGAAGGCCGGCTATGCCCACCAGGCCCCATTCCCAAGTGCACACCCAGCTTCTGGATCGGCCCTTTCCCAGCCCTGAAAACACACACAGGCCATACCCTGAGCCCTGCCGAGGGGGACCTTTGCTCCCCGGGTGGGCCGAATGGCACGACTGTGTGAGGGCAGAGAAGGCGCCAGGAGGCCTTCAGGGAGCTGCCAGAGCAGAGCAGTGCTCAGGAAAAGGCACTCTTCTTTCTGCAGGCTGGATGCACCCTCGAGTTTCTGCTTGAGGCAGAGAGAGCTGAGCTAGGCGATTCCCTGGCTGAAGGCAAAGCAGAGAGTTTTTCGGTGGAGCGAGGGCTCCATCTGCTGGCCGGCAAGCATGGAAGGTAAAGCCTGGCTGCCACTGAGTTCCTGAGCAGGTTTCCAAGCTGGAGGCCCTGTGGCTCTACAAGCTCGAGAGTCCTGCCTAGGACTTGCCTCTGGCAACAGAGTGGGGGCCAAGGGCCTGTGGGCTGCAGGGTGCTCGGAAGCCGCAGGGGAGGCTTTGGGCACCCAGTGCTCTGTGATGGACAACGCTGCAGACCTGAGCCTCCAGGAACTCCTGCAGGCCTTTGGAGTGGGAAAGCTGTGCTTAGCAGAAGGCTCCCTGCCCAGGGCTGCAGGCCTTTGTGGCTGGCTCAGCTGCAGCTTCCTTGCAGGCTGCTGGTCCAGGGGCGTGTGTGCCCTGGTCCAGAGTGCTGTAGGAGAAGGTCCTAGCAAGGGGCGAGCAAGCCCCTTGTTCCCTTGGCAGAGACTGGGCTGTGCACACAGAGGCCTGCCAGCAGTGAAGACAGTGCGGGCAGCAAGGGGGTGTGGCAGGCAGCACAGAGGTGGCAGGAGTCCTGCTTGAGAGAAGGGGCCTTACGGTTTTGTGCTCAGGCCCCAGTGGCCCCGGGCACACACAGCCTCTGGACCTGCAGCTTCCCAGCAGTGCAAGAGACACACAGGCAACCCCTGGGGCCTACTCGAATGAACTGTGCTCTGTTGAGGCCCTGCTGGCTGGCAGTGGCCTAGGCCAGAACAGGCCCTAGGGCTGGCTTTGGCCTGCCATCCACATTCCTCACTCGGGCCGTTCTGCCTGTCAGACCCACACTCCCTCGAAGTGTGCTCCTGAGGCCCTTGGACAGTTGGGGGAAGTGGAGGCTCTCCCAGCATGGGAGGCCTGCCTAGCACATTGCTCTGGGTCCAAAGAGGATTCCCTGCACCGCGGGCACCGGGGCTACATTTTCTGCACACAGGAGACACTTGGCACACACAGTGTTTGCCCATGGAAAGCGGGGTGCCAGAGAGGCACCCACCTGGGATGTATGGCCATCTCCCATAGACGCCCTCCATGCAGCAGGCTGTCATGGATTCGGCTGCACGCCTTTGTGGCTGGAGAGACAGCAGCTCCTCTGGAGGCTCTGGGTCAGTGTGCACTCCCGTTCGAGCAAACGAGGCCTGTGGGGTGAGGTCCTTGCAAAGAATGGCAAGCAGCCTGCTCCTTTCGATGAGATGCACGTGGGGTGAGAGAGGCTTGGCAGCAGCGAAGAAGCAAGAGGGGCATCCAGGGAGGGGATGTGCATGCAGCTCGGAGGCCCCAGATCTCCTGCTTCCCAACCAGGGAAGGCCGGCTATGCCCACCAGGCCCCATTCTCAAGTGCACACCCAGCTTCTGGATCGGCCCCTTCCCAGCCCTGAAAACACACACAGGCCATACCCTGAGCCCTGCTCCCCGTGGACCTTAGCTCCCCGGGTGGGCCGAATAGCACGACTGTGTGAGGGCAGAGAAGGCACCAGGAGGCTTTCAGGGAGCTGCCAGAGCAGAGCAGTGCTCAGGAAAAGGCACTCTTCTTTCTGCAGGCTGGATGCACCCTCGAGTTTCTGCTTGAGGCAGAGAGAGCTGAGCTAGGCGATTCCCTGGCTGAAGGCAAAGCAGAGAGTTTTTCGGTGGAGCGAGGGCTCCATCTGCTGGCCGGCAAGCATGGAAGGTAAAGCCTGGCTGCCACTGAGTTCCTGAGCAGGTTTCCAAGCTGGAGGCCCTGTGGCTCTACAAGCTCGAGAGTCCTGCCTAGGACTTGCCTCTGGCAACAGAGTGGGGGCCAAGGGCCTGTGGGCTGCAGGGTGCTCGGAGGCCGCAGGGGAGGCTTTGGGCACCCAGTGCTCTGTGATGGACAACGCTGCAGACCTGAGCCTCCAGGAACTCCTGCAGGGCTTTGGAGTGGGAAAGCTGTCCTTAGCAGAAGGCTCCCTGCCCAGGGCTGCAGGCCTTTGTGGCTGGCTCAGCTGCAGCTTCCTTGCAGGCTGCTGGTCCAGGGGCGTGTGTGCCCTGGTCCAGAGTGCTGTAGGAGGAGGTCCTAGCAAGGGGCGAGCAAGCCCCTTGTTCCCTTGGCAGAGACTGGGCTGTGCACACAGAGGCCTGCCAGCAGTGAAGACAGTGCGGGCAGCAAGGGGGTGTGGCAGGCAGCACAGAGGTGGCAGGAGTCCTGCTTGAGAGTGGGGTCCTGACGGTTTTGTGCTCAGGCCCCAGTGGCCCCGGGCACACACAGCCTCTGGACCTGCAGCTTCCCAGCAGTGCAAGAGACACACAGGCAACCCCTGGGGCCTACTCGAATGAACTGTGCTCTGTTGAGGCCCTGCTGGCTGGCAGTGGCCTAGGCCAGAACAGGCCCTAGAGCTGGCTTTGGCCTGCCATCCACGTTCCTCACTCGGGCCGTTCTGCCTGTCAGACCCACACTCCCTCGAAGTGTGCTCCTGAGGCCCTTGGACAGTTGGGGGAAGTGGAGGCTCTCCCAGCATGGGAGGCCTGCCTAGCACATTGCTCTGGGTCCAAAGAGGATTCCCTGCACCGCGGGCACCGGGGCTACATTTTCTGCACACAGGAGACACTTGGCACACACAGTGTTTGCCCATGGAAAGCGGGGTGCCAGGGAGGCACCCACCTGGGATGTATGGCCCTCTCCCATAGACGCCCTTCATGCAGCAGGCTGTCGTGGATTCGGCTGCAGGCCTTTGTGGCTGGAGAGACAGCAGCTCCTCTGGAGGCTCTGGGTCAGTGTGCACTCCCGTTCGAGGAAACGAGGCCTGTGGGGTGAGGTCCTTGCAAAGAATGGCAAGCAGCCTGCTCCTTTCGATGAGATGCATGTGGGGTGAGAGAGGCTTGGCAGCAGCGAAGAAGCAAGAGGGGCATCCAGGGAGGGGATGTGCATGCAGCTCGGAGGCCCCAGATCTCCTGCTTCCCAACCAGGGAAGGCCGGCTATGCCCACCAGGCCCCATTCCCAAGTGCACACCCAGCTTCTGGATCGGCCCTTTCCCAGCCCTGAAAACACACACAGGCCATACCCTGAGCCATGCCGAGGGGGACCTTTGCTCCCCGGGTGGGCAGAATGGCACGACTGTGTGAGGGCAGAGAAGGCCCCAGGAGGCTTTCAGGGAGCTGCCAGAGCAGAGCAGTGCTCAGGAAAAGGCACTCTTCTTTCTGCAGGCTGGATGCACCCTCGAGTTTCTGCTTGAGGCAGAGAGAGCTGAGCTAGGCGATTCCCTGGCTGAAGGCAAAGCAGAGAGTTTTTCGGTGGAGCGAGGGCTCCATCTGCTAGCCGCCAAGCATGGAAGGTGAAGCCTGGCTGCCACTGAGTTCCTGAGCAGGTTTCCAAGCTGGAGGCCCTGTGGCTCTACAAGCTCGAGAGTCCTGCCTAGGACTTGCCTCTGGCAACAGAGTGGGGGCCAAGGGCCTGTGGGCTGCAGGGTGCTCGGAAGCCGCAGGGGAGGCTTTGGGCACCCAGTGCTCTGTGATGGACAACGCTGCAGACCTGAGCCTCCAGGAACTCCTGCAGGCCTTTGGAGTGGGAAAGCTGTGCTTAGCAGAAGGCTCCCTGCCCAGGGCTGCAGGCCTTTGTGGCTGGCTCAGCTGCAGCTTCCTTGCAGGCTGCTGGTCCAGGGGCGTGTGTGCCCTGGTCCAGAGTGCTGTAGGAGAAGGTCCTAGCAAGGGGCGAGCAAGCCCCTTGTTCCCTTGGCAGAGACTGGGCTGTGCACACAGAGGCCTGCCAGCAGTGAAGACAGTGCGGGCAGCAAGGGGGTGTGGCAGGCAGCACAGAGGTGGCAGGAGTCCTGCTTGAGAGAAGGGGCCTTACGGTTTTGTGCTCAGGCCCCAGTGGCCCCGGGCACACACAGCCTCTGGACCTGCAGCTTCCCAGCAGTGCAAGAGACACACAGGCAACCCCTGGGGCCTACTCGAATGAACTGTGCTCTGTTGAGGCCCTGCTGGCTGGCAGTGGCCTAGGCCAGAACAGGCCCTAGAGCTGGCTTTGGCCTGCCATCCACGTTCCTCACTCGGGCCGTTCTGCCTGTCAGACCCACACTCCCTCGAAGTGTGCTCCTGAGGCCCTTGGACAGTTGGGGGAAGTGGAGGCTCTCCCAGCATGGGAGGCCTGCCTAGCACATTGCTCTGGGTCCAAAGAGGATTCCCTGCACCGCGGGCACCGGGGCTACATTTTCTGCACACAGGAGACACTTGGCACACACAGTGTTTGCCCATGGACAGCGGGGTGCCAGGGAGGCACCCACCTGGGATGTATATCCCTCTCCCATAGACGCCCTCCATGCAGCAGGCTGTCGTGGATTCGGCTGCAGGCCTTTGTGGCTGGAGAGACAGCAGCTCCTCTGGAGGCTCTGGGTCAGTGTGCACTCCCGTTCGAGCAAACGAGGCCTGTGGGGTGAGGTCCTTGCAAAGAATGGCAAGCAGCCTGCTCCTTTCGATGAGATGCATGTGGGGTGAGAGAGGCTTGGCAGCAGCGAAGAAGCAAGAGGGGCATCCAGGGAGGGGATGTGCATGCAGCTCGGAGGCCCCAGATCTCCTGCTTCCCAACCAGGGAAGGCCGGCTAGGCCCACCAGGCCCCATTCCCAAGTGCACACCCAGCTTCTGGATCGGCCCTTTCCCAGCCCTGAAAACACACACAGGCCATACCCTGAGCCCTGCCGAGGGGGACCTTTGCTCCCCGGGTGGGCCGAATGGCACGACTGTGTGAGGGCAGAGAAGGCACCAGGAGGCTTTCAGGGAGCTGCCAGAGCAGAGCAGTGCTCAGGAAAAGGCACTCTTCTTTCTGCAGGCTGGATGCACCCTCGAGTTTCTGCTTGAGGCAGAGAGAGCTGAGCTAGGCGATTCCCTGGCTGAAGGCAAAGCAGAGAGTTTTTCGGTGGAGCGAGAGCTCCATCTGCTGGCCGGCAAGCATGGAAGGTAAAGCCTGGCTGCCACTGAGTTCCTGAGCAGGTTTCCAAGCTGGAGGCCCTGTGGCTCTACAAGCTCGAGAGTCCTGCCTAGGACTTGCCTCTGGCAACAGAGTGGGGGCCAAGGGCGTGTGGGCTGCAGGGTGCTCGGAAGCCGCAGGGGAGGCTTTGGGCACCCAGTGCTCTGTGATGGACAACGCTGCAGGCCTGAGGCTCCAGGAACTCCTGCAGGGCTTTGGAGTGGGAAAGCTGTCCTTAGCAGAAGGCTCCCTGCCCAGGGCTGCAGGCCTTTGTGGCTGGCTCAGCTGCAGCTTCCTTGCAGGCTGCTGGTCCAGGGGCGTGTGTGCCCTGGTCCAGAGTGCTGTAGGAGAAGGTCCTAGCAAGGGGCGAGCAAGCCCCTTGTTCCCTTGGCAGAGACTGGGCTGTGCACACAGAGGCCTGCCAGCAGTGAAGACAGTGCGGGCAGCAAGGGGGTGTGGCAGGCAGCACAGAGGTGGCAGGAGTCCTGCTTGAGAGAAGGGGCCTTACGGTTTTGTGCTCAGGCCCCAGTGGCCCCAGGCACACACAGCCTCTGGACCTGCAGCTTCCCAGCAGTGCAAGAGACACACAGGCAACCACCTGGGGCCTACTCGAATGAACTGTGCTCTGTTGAGGCCCTGCTGGCTGGCAGTGGCCTAGGCCAGAACAGGCCCTAGGGCTGGCTTTGGCCTGCCATCCACGTTCCTCACTCGGGCCGTTCTGCCTGTCAGACCCACACTCCCTCGAAGTGTGCTCCTGAGGCCCTTGGACAGTTGGGGGAAGTGGAGGCTCTCCCAGCATGGGAGGCCTGCCTAGCACATTGCTCTGGGTCCAAAGAGGATTCCCTGCACCGCGGGCACCGGGGCTACATTTTCTGCACACAGGAGACACTTGGCACACACAGTGTTTGCCCATGGAAAGCGGGGTGCCAGAGAGGCACCCACCTGGGATGTATGGCCCTCTCCCATAGACGCCCTCCATGCAGCAGGCTGTCGTGGATTCGGCTGCACGCCTTTGTGGCTGGAGAGACAGCAGCTCCTCTGGAGGCTCTGGGTCAGTGTGCACTCCCGTTCGAGGAAACGAGGCCTGTGGGGTGAGGTCCTTGCAAAGAATGGCAAGCAGCCTGCTCCTTTCGATGAGACGCACGTGGGGTGAGAGAGGCTTGGCAGCAGCGAAGAAGCAAGAGGGGCATCCAGGGAGGGGATGTGCATGCAGCTCGGAGGCCCCAGATCTCCTGCTTCCCAACCAGGGAAGGCCGGCTAGGCCCACCAGGCCCCATTCCCAAGTGCACACCCAGCTTCTGGATCGGCCCTTTCCCAGCCCTGAAAACACACACAGGCCATACCCTGAGCCCTGCTCCCCGTGGACCTTAGCTCCCCGGGTGGGCCGAATAGCACGACTGTGTGAGGGCAGAGAAGGCACCAGGAGGCTTTCAGGGAGCTGCCAGAGCAGAGCAGTGCTCAGGAAAAGGCACTCTTCTTTCTGCAGGCTGGATGCACCCTCGAGTTTCTGCTTGAGGCAGAGAGAGCTGAGCTAGGCGATTCCCTGGCTGAAGGCAAAGCAGAGAGTTTTTCGGTGGAGCGAGGGCTCCATCTGCTAGCCGCCAAGCATGGAAGGTGAAGCCTGGCTGCCACTGAGTTCCTGAGCAGGTTTCCAAGCTGGAGGCCCTGTGGCTCTACAAGCTCGAGAGTCCTGCCTAGGACTTGCCTCTGGCAACAGAGTGGGGGCCAAGGGCCTGTGGGCTGCAGGGTGCTCGGAAGCCGCAGGGGAGGCTTTGGGCACCCAGTGCTCTGTGATGGACAACGCTGCAGACCTGAGCCTCCAGGAACTCCTGCAGGCCTTTGGAGTGGGAAAGCTGTCCTTAGCAGAAGGCTCCCTGCCCAGGGCTGCAGGCCTTTGTGGCTGGCTCAGCTGCAGCTTCCTTGCAGGCTGCTGGTCCAGGGGCGTGTGTGCCCTGGTCCAGAGTGCTGTAGGAGGAGGTCCTAGCAAGGGGCGAGCAAGCCCCTTGTTCCCTTGGCAGAGACTGGGCTGTGCACACAGAGGCCTGCCAGCAGTGAAGACAGTGCGGGCAGCAAGGGGGTGTGGCAGGCAGCACAGAGGTGGCAGGAGTCCTGCTTGAGAGTGGGGTCCTGACTGTTTTGTGCTCAGGCCCCAGTGGCCCCGGGCACACACAGCCTCTGGACCTGCAGCTTCCCAGCAGTGCAAGAGACACACAGGCAACCCCTGGGGCCTACTCGAATGAACTGTGCTCTGTTGAGGCCCTGCTGGCTGGCAGTGGCCTAGGCCAGAACAGGCCCTAGAGCTGGCTTTGGCCTGCCATCCACGTTCCTCACTCGGGCCGTTCTGCCTGTCAGACCCACACTCCCTCGAAGTGTGCTCCTGAGGCCCTTGGACAGTTGGGGGAAGTGGAGGCTCTCCCAGCATGGGAGGCCTGCCTAGCACATTGCTCTGGGTCCAAAGAGGATTCCCTGCACCGCGGGCACCGGGGCTACATTTTCTGCACACAGGAGACACTTGGCACACACAGTGTTAGCCCATGGAAAGCGGGGTGCCAGGGAGGCACCCACCTGGGATGTATGGCCCTCTCCCATAGACGCCCTCCATGCAGCAGGCTGTCGTGGATTCGGCTGCACGCCTTTGTGGCTGGAGAGACAGCAGCTCCTCTGGAGGCTCTGGGTCAGTGTGCACTCCCGTTCGAGGAAACGAGGCCTGTGGGGTGAGGTCCTTGCAAAGAATGGCAAGCAGCCTGCTCCTTTCGATGAGACGCACGTGGGATGAGAGAGGCTTGGCAAGAGCGAAGAAGCAAGAGGGGCATCCAGGGAGGGGATGTGCATGCAGCTCGGAGGCCCCAGATCTCCTGCTTCCCAACCAGGGAAGGCCGGCTATGCCCACCAGGCCCCATTCCCAAGTGCACACCCAGCTTCTGGATCGGCCCTTTCCCAGCCCTGAAAACACACACAGGCCATACCCTGAGCCATGCCGAGGGGGACCTTTGCTCCCCGGGTGGGCCGAATGGCACGACTGTGTGAGGGCAGAGAAGGCGCCAGGAGGCCTTCAGGGAGCTGCCAGAGCAGAGCAGTGCTCAGGAAAAGGCACTCTTCTTTCTGCAGGCTGGATGCACCCTCGAGTTTCTGCTTGAGGCAGAGAGAGCTGAGCTAGGCGATTCCCTGGCTGAAGGCACAGCAGAGAGTTTTTCGGTGGAGCGAGGGCTCCATCTGCTGGCCGGCAAGCATGGAAGGTAAAGCCTGGCTGCCACTGAGTTCCTGAGCAGGTTTCCAAGCTGGAGGCCCTGTGGCTCTACAAGCTCGAGAGTCCTGCCTAGGACTTGCCTCTGGCAACAGAGTGGGGGCCAAGGGCCTGTGGGCTGCAGGGTGCTCGGAAGCCGCAGGGGAGGCTTTGGGCACCCAGTGCTCTGTGATGGACAACGCTGCAGGCCTGAGGCTCCAGGAACTCCTGCATGGCTTTGGAGTGGGAAAGCTGTCCTTAGCAGAAGGCTCCCTGCCCAGGGCTGCAGGCCTTTGTGGCTGGCTCAGCTGCAGCTTCCTTGCAGGCTGCTGGTCCAGGGGCGTGTGTGCCCTGGTCCAGAGTGCTGTAGGAGAAGGTCCTAGCAAGGGGCGAGCAAGCCCCTTGTTCCCTTGGCAGAGACTGGGCTGTGCACACAGAGGCCTGCCAGCAGTGAAGACAGTGCGGGCAGCAAGGGGGTGTGGCAGGCAGCACAGAGGTGGCAGGAGTCCTGCTTGAGAGAAGGGGCCTTACGGTTTTGTGCTCAGGCCCCAGTGGCCCCGGGCACACACAGCCTCTGGACCTGCAGCTTCCCAGCAGTGCAAGAGACACACAGGCAACCGCCTGGGGCCTACTCGAATGAACTGTGCTCTGTTGAGGCCCTGCTGGCTGGCAGTGGCCTAGGCCAGAACAGGCCCTAGGGCTGGCTTTGGCCTGCCATCCACGTTCCTCACTCGGGCCGTTCTGCCTGTCAGACCCACACTCCCTCGAAGTGTGCTCCTGAGGCCCTTGGACAGTTGGGGGAAGTGGAGGCTCTCCCAGCATGGGAGGCCTGCCTAGCACATTGCTCTGGGTCCAAAGAGGATTCCCTGCACCGCGGGCACCGGGGCTACATTTTCTGCACACAGGAGACACTTGGCACACACAGTGTTTGCCCATGGAAAGCGGGGTGCCAGGGAGGCACCCACCTGGGATGTATGGCCCTCTCCCATAGACGCCCTCCATGCAGCAGGCTGTCGTGGATTCGGCTGCACGCCTTTGTGGCTGGAGAGACAGCAGCTCCTCTGGAGGCTCTGGGTCAGTGTGCACTCCCGTTCGAGGAAACGAGGCCTGTGGGGTGAGGTCCTTGCAAAGAATGGCAAGCAGCCTGCTCCTTTCGATGAGACGCACGTGGGGTGAGAGAGGCTTGGCAGCAGCGAAGAAGCAAGAGGGGCATCCAGGGAGGGGATGTGCATGCAGCTCGGAGGCCCCAGATCTCCTGCTTCCCAACCAGGGAAGGCCGGCTAGGCCCACCAGGCCCCATTCCCAAGTGCACACCCAGCTTCTGGATCGGCCCTTTCCCAGCCCTGAAAACACACACAGGCCATACCCTGAGCCCTGCTCCCCGTGGACCTTAGCTCCCCGGGTGGGCCGAATAGCACGACTGTGTGAGGGCAGAGAAGGCGCCAGGAGGCCTTCAGGGAGCTGCCAGAGCAGAGCAGTGCTCAGGAAAAGGCACTCTTCTTTCTGCAGGCTGGATGCACCCTGGAGTTTCTGCTTGAGGCAGAGAGAGCTGAGCTAGGCGATTCCCTGGCTGAAGGCAAAGCAGAGAGTTTTTCGGTGGAGCGAGGGCTCCATCTGCTGGCCGGCAAGCATGGAAGGTAAAGCCTGGCTGCCACTGAGTTCCTGAGCAGTTTTCCAAGCTGGAGGCCCTGTGGCTCTACAAGCTCGAGAGTCCTGCCTAGGACTTGCCTCTGGCAACAGAGTGGGGGCCAAGGGCCTGTGGGCTGCAGGGTGCTCGGAAGCTGCAGGGGAGGCTTTGGGCACCCAGTGCTCTGTGATGGACAACGCTGCAGGCCTGAGGCTCCAGGAACTCCTGCAGGGCTTTGGAGTGGGAAAGCTGTCCTTAGCAGAAGGCTCCCTGCCCAGGGCTGCAGGCCTTTGTGGCTGGCTCAGCTGCAGCTTCCTTGCAGGCTGCTGGTCCAGGGGCGTGTGTGCCCTGGTCCAGAGTGCTGTAGGAGAAGGTCCTAGCAAGGGGCGAGCAAGCCCCTTGTTCCCTTGGCAGAGACTGGGCTGTGCACACAGAGGCCTGCCAGCAGTGAAGACAGTGCGGGCAGCAAGGGGGTGTGGCAGGCAGCACAGAGGTGGCAGGAGTCCTGCTTGAGAGAAGGGGCCTTACGGTTTTGTGCTCAGGCCCCAGTGGCCCCGGGCACACACAGCCTCTGGACCTGCAGCTTCCCAGCAGTGCAAGAGACACACAGGCAACCGCCTGGGGCCTACTCGAATGAACTGTGCTCTGTTGAGGCCCTGCTGGCTGGCAGTGGCCTAGGCCAGAACAGGCCCTAGGGCTGGCTTTGGCCTGCCATCCACGTTCCTCACTCGGGCCGTTCTGCCTGTCAGACCCACACTCCCTCGAAGTGTGCTCCTGAGGCCCTTGGACAGTTGGGGGAAGTGGAGGCTCTCCCAGCATGGGAGGCCTGCCTAGCACATTGCTCTGGGTCCAAAGAGGATTCCCTGCACCGCGGGCACCGGGGCTACATTTTCTGCACACAGGAGACACTTGGCACACACAGTGTTTGCCCATGGAAAGCGGGGTGCCAGAGAGGCACCCACCTGGGATGTATGGCCCTCTCCCATAGACGCCCTCCATGCAGCAGGCTGTCGTGGATTCGGCTGCAGGCCTTTGTGGCTGGAGAGACAGCAGCTCCTCTGGAGGCTCTGGGTCAGTGTGCACTCCCGTTCGAGGAAACAAGGCCTGTGGGGTGAGGTCCTTGCAAAGAATGGCAAGCAGCCTGCTCCTTTCGATGAGATGCACGTGGGGTGAGAGAGGCTTGGCAGCAGCGAAGAAGCAAGAGGGGCATCCAGGGAGGGGATGTGCATGCAGCTCGGAGGCCCCAGATCTCCTGCTTCCCAACCAGGGAAGGCCGGCTATGCCCACCAGGCCCCATTCCCAAGTGCACACCCAGCTTCTGGATCGGCCCTTTCCCAGCCCTGAAAACACACACAGGCCATACCCTGAGCCATGCCGAGGGGGACCTTTGCTCCCCGGGTGGGCCGAATGGCACGACTGTGTGAGGGCAGAGAAGGCGCCAGGAGGCCTTCAGGGAGCTGCCAGAGCAGAGCAGTGCTCAGGAAAAGGCACTCTTCTTTCTGCAGGCTGGATGCACCCTCGAGTTTCTGCTTGAGGCAGAGAGAGCTGAGCTAGGCGATTCCCTGGCTGAAGGCAAAGCAGAGAGTTTTTCGGTGGAGCGAGGGCTCCATCTGCTGGCCGGCAAGCATGGAAGGTAAAGCCTGGCTGCCACTGAGTTCCTGAGCAGGTTTCCAAGCTGGAGGCCCTGTGGCTCTACAAGCTCGAGAGTCCTGCCTAGGACTTGCCTCTGGCAACAGAGTGGGGGCCAAGGGCCTGTGGGCTGCAGGGTGCTCGGAAGCCGCAGGGGAGGCTTTGGGCACCCAGTGCTCTGTGATGGACAACGCTGCAGGCCTGAGGCTCCAGGAACTCCTGCAGGGCTTTGGAGTGGGAAAGCTGTCCTTAGCAGAAGGCTCCCTGCCCAGGGCTGCAGGCCTTTGTGGCTGGCTCAGCTGCAGCTTCCTTGCAGGCTGCTGGTCCAGGGGCGTGTGTGCCCTGGTCCAGAGTGCTGTAGGAGAAGGTCC